>NC_056747.1:553881279-553978779 GCF_019279795.1 Protopterus annectens
CTGGCTTACAGACAGAACTCGCACGCTAAGAATAGCGGGCTCCAGGTCTGGCTCTAAACCAGTCAGAGGTGGTGTCCCACAAGGCTCAGTCCTGGGACCCCTACTGTTTGGCATATGTTTCTCAGAACTACAGGCAAACACAGGAGAACTATGCCTAACCAAGTTCACCAATGACTGCAAACTGGGAGCCATAATTGACTCTCTGGCTGACATGGACATCCTCCAAAAGTGCCTTACTGAGGTGGACACCTGGTGTCAAAGTCATGGCCTTAAGTTTAATGCCAAAAAATGCATAGTCATACCATTTGGGAAAAACAAAACACCTATGAATTACCACATAGCTGACAGCCCCCTTAATACAGAAGAGGTAATAAGAGATTTGGGGACCCAGGTAGATAGTAATCTCTCCTTTGACAATCATATTGCCAAAATAGTTAGGAAATCTTTCTTTGTGGCCCATCTAAATACTAAAGGGTTCACTTCTAGAAATAGAGGTTATAGTACCCCTCTTCTCATCACTCATTAGACCCATCATAGAGTACAATGCCCCATTTGGGATGTACCTCACAAGACTCTTCCAACAGCTGGAAAGACCACCAAAGTACCTCACCAAGAGGATTACTGGCCTCAAACATATATCCTATGCAGGCCGACTGAAAAAACTCCAGCTGTACTCAGTGGCATATCGCTTACTCAGAGGTATTCTCTGCCTGACTTACAAAGCCATGTCCAACTCAGAATTGATGGACATGCTCCACCTAAAGAAATCCAAGTCACTGTGAGCCACGTGCTGTAGTGAGCTAAACCTCGCCAGAACAATAAATAGAACATGCTGTTGGGATAGATTCCTGTCACAGAGACTCCCCATGCTTTGGAACAAAATTCCTAACTACATTAGGCAGAGCCTGTCACTAACACTCTTCAAAAGAAACCTTGACGAGTGGATGGATAACAGAAAATACACCCCTGGGATCACTTCATTGGCTCTTCTTGACAGAGGATCAGTTAATTAATCAATGGGGTGGCGAAAGCCGACACACTCTGGCTAGGCTTATAAATGCCCTAGGGCAGACAGCCTAGTTACCTACCTATGAACCTATGAACTAACACACACAGGTTAGTTTGACGCAACACTCCCATTTTCTGTTCCTTGGTGGAATAAACCAAGAACACAAAAATATGAAAAACTGGAAAGGAACAAGGGAGCTGACTGCTGCATGGAATGTTTGCCAGCAACACTCATGCACTTATTGTTATCAACAGTTCTACATTACCATTATTTTTTTATTTGAGTTGCCCCTTTTCACTGGCAGAAAGTGTGCAGTGGAGCACTGGTTATTTGCAGCATACAGCCACATAGCTCACTTTTCATCTTCCGTGGTATAGCACATGCTATGGTGGTTCTGTGGTTTATTAAGGTAGAATAGTAAACAGTTCAAGTCATTGTGTAGCATCTTATAACCATTCTTTATGAAATAAGTTACTACAATTTGAGCTTTGCAAAACCAAGAGGTCACTTTTGCTTGCACCTTTCTTGTGCATTTAGACTAGATGATGACAGAACCATATAGTACACATTTCTGCTTCAGAGATCTTGGCAAATCCTGTGATTCTCAAATAACGCAGCGAGATTATAGAAGTTATTTTTAGACCCTTGTCCATCTCTAGATATTTGAAAATGTTCTTATTATTGTTATCAATGGAATGACTGCAATATTTTGAGAAAGTAAAATCAAAAATGATAGATCAGAAGTCACTAAATGTGCATAATGAGCTTCAAGCTGATGAAGCATTTTACAGATATCTATCTACATATATATATATATTTATTTATTTTTTTGAAGTGTTACTATAAGAGTAAAGACTGTTGGATAAATCAGACAGTACCAACGTAAATCTTGCCAGTACTCGATCAGTGTGTTCCATAAAGATGAGCCCACTTCATTGGGACCTCTTTGATATGCTTATAAACTGCAAGGACATGGTCAACGAACCTTATCAAACCGTAGACATGGCCTGTATTATGGTCAAAGTCGTTTGACGGTAGCTTTCTGTTAGTCTCATGTACCATTTCTGATTTAATTGGGACAAGTTCTCTTCATAGCAAAGGAATATTTCCTCACAGTTTGATGTTACTCGTAGAAGACTGCACACATGAATTGTTGAATTTTCCAAGATGCGGTGCGTATAATTGACGTGGTATCGATTGAGAATGGGAAGAAGAGTTGCAGCAGGATTCATTCCCAAAGAAGAAGGTAGAATTCCTCACTAGAAAGTGAGGTGTATGTAGATAAATTAGCATCTGCAATGGTATAACGAGCATTACACTAAAGGCTGAACAGAGTTTTCAGTGGAATATGTGTTTGAAGGATTTGATATGGGAGCTTTAAGTACTTGAAATAACGTGAATGTATCGGTGTGCTAACAATCCCTAGATGGTCATGCTGCATTTAAACATAGTCAGTTCGGTGAAACCCAAGTGAGTTCATTTTGCTGGGAGCTAGTCAGTGTTGGAGCTGCCATTGTCAAGTTGTGTCTGTTGGAGTATATTTGCTACAATTTCTAAATTGTCCAATTATACAATAAAACCCAGATTCATTTTTCTACATATCCTAATTAGTAAGACATCTGATGCTCTAATCGTACTATTCATACACATATTTACTGTATGCAGATCTACAGAATCAGTGCATGCAGTTATGCAAAAAAACATGGCAGGTAATAAAGATGAAGACTGTTAAAGATGAAAGTCAAAGCTTTTTAAATTGCATTTTTGTGACTAGTATGTTGTTACACTGTACAAAGAAGACTGAATGGATGAGTAACTTGCATTCCAGTAGTGCAGGCAGATTTTCTGTTTTGCTTAGGCATATTTTAACAAGTTTGTTATTAGAGACTTAATGACCTCAGACTCAAATTAATTTGGTCATCTGCTAATTTGTTATTTTTATGATCGTAATTCCAGTTTAACATTATTAAAACACCTCAGTCAAATATCCCAGTTTAATGGCTATTTTTCTTAGAGGTGTGTAATGACATTCAGCTACCACTCTTTCCTTCTTTCTGGTTGCCTTTTCCAGGTTGATCGTTTAACATTTCTTGTATAAATAGATGTTTCACCATGCATATAGTATTCAGGAAGAAAGTTTACATTGTGAATGATTTAATTCAAGAAGCAAACAATAAAATATATTAATAATATGACATAAGAAATAACATTACATTATTTATTTATCTATATTTAGAATGTATGGATGTTTCTTCAGTAAATCATGCTTGTGCAAATATAATGCAGGGCTTAACTCTTGTGACAAAACAAATATGATTTACTGCTGTTTTGAAATCACGTTATTTATAAATGAAACTGCTTACATTAAAAGAAAGGTGCTATTCTATAAGGGAACTGCTATGCTTTTCTTTTCCATCTCCCTCCCGTGATGTGAATCTCTGACCATGTTTTCGTGACATACTATAAATGTATACGCTCATGTATGTTGCTATACTAGCACGCTGCATCATGGCAGTGTAATTTCTCTGACTTTCGTCATTTAGTAGTTTCTTACTACTGGTAAGTTGACGCTTTCTAAGCATGTGCAAGGAATAAATCCTAACTTGGTCATCTTTTTCTCTATCAGTGGGCTATGCTGTGCTGATGGACATGATGCTCTTGTACTTTCCAGATAGGTGCGTTTAATATTTAGGCAATTTTTTTTAATTATTTGGACGAATGGCGTTATATGTTTAAAGTTCTAAGTGATTTGTTTCCGATCTTTATTTTACAATATGTAGAAAATGATGATAGTAACTATTTTGTTGCTTTATTTCAGTAGCAGTCCTGTTCCATGTTCCATTGAGGTACCAGATTTCTTTGAGTGAGAAATGATCAGTTTATTATTATTATTAATGTGATTATGGTGGATAAGCCAATTGGTAATTGGTGATGGAATATATGTAGCAGTACTACTGTTGAGATATAGACTGAATACTTACTCCACAGATCAAAGTACAAATTAAGAGAAACATAATATTATGGCAAAAATGTCTAATCTATCAGGTGATGGTACCGAAGTTTTGATAACATGGTTTACAGCAGGTAATCAGTGCTTCTTTTCCTTACCAGCAGAGAAAAAAACTGTGCCTTTTTTTCCGTAGCTGTACTTATCTGTATTTGTTTTAGTATTGGTCTTACATCAGCTGCGAGTTCTTCATTTCCATTTGGTATGCCAGTCTTGTCCAATTTGAATTTATAATTTAGCATGTTGTCAAGTACTTGTATAATAAATATCATAGCCAGATGCATGCAACTTGGAGATTAACCTGTCATGGAGAGGTTTACCCAGCAGGGTGAACCTTAAATGAGTCCTGAAGTTTAAGCCAAAATTTAAATATAAGTGCTAGTCCAGATTAATTATACAGGAATGAAGGGAAGATGGGTAAGGTAGCACATTTTTAAAATAACAGTATATATTAATCCGTCCCATATATGATGACAGAGAGATGTTTGAGACTGACATAGCAAAGAGGTCATAAAGCAAAAAAGATATAGGTGGCATCCATCGAAAGGCACAGGATTAGCAGGTCTGTATTGCATGCTCGATCTTTCAAAATTTCAAGTGTCATATGGTTGACAACATACGATCAAACTTTTGAAAGTTTGAACATTTTAACAGAGATCTTGTATAGCGCAAAATGAAAAAATTTCCTTTTTCTGCACTGTAGTGCAATTTTGGAGTTGGTATATTTAAAGAGTGAGGGGTGTAGGAGGTGCAGGGGGGGCTCCCCCCCTGCTTAAAAGGTTCAGTTAGGTTATTATTGTAGTTTATTTATTTTTTGGATGTTTGAACTTTTAAAAGTTCGATCATATGGTGTCGACCATATGACACTTGAACTTTTAAAAGTTTGATAATCCTATATAGACCCAGATCAGCTAACACATCCTGAAAGGAGAAGTCTTAGAACAGATATGCATTATTCTAAGCCAACTTAATGCTGATATGCATATGTTTAGATCAGTGCCATTTATTGCATTCAGGCTAATGTCTTTAACTAGGGCTCACACTTTGTATCCATCTGGAAGTACTTCTGCAGCAAGCAACTGCATGTACTCATCCCCAGGAAGGGGTAACTTGACCTTTCATTCTTAGAATGACCTTTAGCACTTTGTAACATTAAAGATCTGGCTCACAAAAATGGTAAAAGATGTCAGGACAAGCCCCAAGTACGTATAGTACTTCCAGGGCCGGCCTTAGCTGAAATGGCACCCTAGGCAAAGTAGTGCTGTGGCGCCCCTTAAGCCCCACTCACACCATTCTCAAGTAATGCTCCTACGTGAGCCACGCCCATATGTAGGTCACTCCCACAAAAGCCACTCCAGTCTGTCTCCCTTCACCATGTTGGTGAACTAACACTGGCTAATCATTTCTTACTTCTCTGGTCAACTACGGCTAATTAGTGCTAGTTTGTCTCTGCTGTACTCAAGATTGCACCACTCCAAAAAAATTCACAATTTTTCCTACCAAGATGTAGCAACCCAGCCGAAAGGAGTTCTACATGGCATCATTCCATATGGCCCTATTCTAAGCTTGTAAGGGGGATACTAGCTATAGCTGTCAAAGCAATAACCTAGGCATTCCAACAGGTCTAGGTGCAATCTCAAACCTCAATCACGTGCATTTTAAAGCAACAATAAAGGCACTGTACAACAACTTCAGAAGAACAAACAATAATTCTTTAAAAATCAAACTTTACATTATATCTCCCCTCCACTCCAAATTCCTTGATCTTGTTCCATGCCATATTGAATGCTTTTGGGGACTCCCCTCTAAATCACCCATTCCATGCATCAACAACCCTATGAAAATGTACTACTGGAGATCCAAGTAGTAGTTAATCCCTAGAATCTGCTACTTGTGCTTTCTTTCTCCTGCCTCTATCCTAACTGTTCAGAATGACCCTATGCACATCTACCTAATGTGATTTTATGCAAGAATACTATGCACCCCTTTTGGTTTCAAATGGGAAGAGCTTAGATCCTCTGTTGAGCACCTCATTACATGGTTTCTAGTACTACATGCTGCACTAAAGTCATCATCTGTTCCAGGGACCTGCAAAGTGAAAGCACTATTTCTTGGCTTCTGGAATTTACCTCTCCAAGGATTTCAGCCAGCATTCTGTATGGTGCTACTACTGCCCTCTCATTTTGTTCTGATATGCCAAGTCAGGTGTGACCAACAACCTTCTTTTCCTGCTCATTTACCATCAGTTCCACACACACACACACACACACACACACACACACACACACACACACACACACACACACACACCACCTTACTACCCAGCTATTCAGCCAAATTATTTGCTAGACTGTTCCCTCCATCTTCCACTGATGTACCTTTCTTTGTTTTATCAGTAAAGACACTGATCCAGTTACTTACTCCTTCAGATATATCTGACAAAAATAGAGTGAACAAGATCTAGGACAGACCCCAGTGGTACCCCCCTATTAACTAATTCCGGACACGGTCTATTTTAGTAGAACTCTATATCCTACCAAACATGTAACTATCCAGTTTCTCAGCTTTGGTCCTACCTCCAACTGTCATAGCCTTCAGTGTGGCTAGGAGTCAGAGATCTTGCTGAAGTCCATATACACTACACTTATCGTTAATACTATAAACCAGTATACTCTATACTATTATATAAAAGTATATACCAGTAGCCATATTACCTCCTCTAACCAACATTTTAGAAAAAATGTATAGATTCACAGATACTGGACAATCTAGTAAGCAACAACCTTCTAACCAACTCCCAACATGGCTTTCAACCCTGGCACAGCACCACAACTGCTCTTACATAAGTTTTCCTAACACAATTAACCAACTCAGAAAGAAGGGGCAAGTTGCTTCATCCTTCTTCCTACATGTGTCTAAGGCATTCAACACCACTGACCACCAAACGCTCCTCAATGAACTCTGATCCCTAAACCTTACCCAAACAGCTCTCTCATGGTATCACAACTACCTATCTGACTGACAACAAATGGTTTAGTGGCAAAACAAACTCTCTAGCCTACTACCTGCCTCATTTGGTGTCCCACAAAGTTCAGTCCTTGGACCATTACTCCTTACCATCTTTATCAACAAACTTTATACTGCCACTCACCTAGCCACTATCGTTCAATATGCAGATGATTCCTTGCTCATCTGTGCTGCTCCCTCCCTTCCAGAATTCCAAGAAATAACCCAAAAATCCTTCTTAAGACACTGAATCCTACCTCTCCAACTATCAACTTATACTCAATCCAAATAAAAATAAATGAATGCTCTTCACCAATAACAAAACACCTGCCCATATTCCTCAGTTTACCATCCATTCATCCAACAAACCCAAAACTGAACCTGTCCCTCATATCAAATTAGAGTCACCACTGACAATTGCCTGAGATGTAACAAACACTTAGCACTCGTCATTAAAAAGGCCCATATAAAACTAGGCTCACACTACAGACATGCCATACCTAACCAACACCACTAGACAATCAATTGCTAGGTCACATTTACTGTCTATCTTTCTGTATGCCTCTCCCATTTTCACAAACCTTTAAAAAACAGACAAAAATAAACTAGAGGTCCGTTACAATCACCAGATTCGCATCAAATTCCCCATACAGCTTCTAGCATTGCACTGCTCTTCACAAATTCAAGTGGCTAGAACTACCAAATCTCTTATCTTTCAGTCAACTAACTACTGCCCATACCAATCCGATAAATGCCTGGCACTCCAAAACTAAATGCAAAAAAGAAATGAAAACCAGAATATATATATCACTTACTTATTTAATCTTAGCACAGAAGCACAAGAAAAAAGAAACAAAATATATTTACTTTAACTGTCAAACTATTAATCACACCTGTAAAAGCTTAAAGCATAAATTCATACGTTACCATGTTGTACAGCCTACAAACACTAACAATTTCCAAAGACTAGACTCTATAAAGATATTGAATAGTTTCGAGTTTACAATGCATCACGCACTCTAACTGCAGTGCCAATCACAGTGTAAAATACTGTCTGTGGCAAAAAAAAAAAAAAATGTTCCGAGCTATGCAAACACTATTTTAGGGGGGAAATGTACACGATTAAGTATTTAATTTTCATTAGCAAGGGAAATGAGCTGTGTTCCCGACAGCTATGTTATCGAGTATTTGTACTGTTACCAGTGCTTTTCACTATAGCAGTGGAATGGATTCAGTGGGGGAGGGCGCAACTGTTGATAGACTAGCTAGCCTCTCGGCGGTGAAATTAAAAAAAAAATGTTGTTGTTGTTGTTCGGCTTTTCCCGGTTAGGAATCGTCACAGCAGAACTCCGCTCCATAAATTGCGCCCTTTTGAGACCGGGGAGGGCGCAATGGTAGTCTCTAGGGCGGCGGTGAAATTAAAAAAAAAAAAAAAAGGATATGTTGTTGTCTGTTTGGCATTTCCCGGTTAGGGGTCATCACAACAGAACTCCGGTCCGTGAATTGCGCCCTTTTGAGGCCGGCTTGTACTGCGCCCTAGGCGGATGCCTAGTTTGCCTATGCCTAAGGCCGGCCGTGAGTACTTCATTGCTTCTTTTGCCCAGTGAGATCCATTTACCACAAATTGGGTATACCCCTAGTGTGTGGGACAGATTTGTAGATAAGGTATATAAGTAACCTGTCAGTAAGTACTTATTTAAGATGTATTGCCTGTAAGGATATGTTAGAAATTTTGGGTGTATACATTAAGTCATCTAGTCCCTTCTTTTTCCTACTTCCTAGTATCCCTTTTTGTGTAGTCTTAATGACAGCTCTGATGATATATTTGCACAGCAATCATGTTACCTGTTTTTTCAAAATGTGCCTGTTCCTTTTACAATTAATTTTACTTCTTGTATTTCTATATAACCAGTGAGGACCAGTATCAGTGCCATTTTTTGAAGTAATCAGTGACTGTATATCTACCTTTACAACATTCTATTACATATTTTAGTCTGAAGTAGCAAAGCAGTGATTACTATTATTGTCTCACAGCATTTGTTTCTCTGTTTGGGCCCCAGATGGGATGCCTTTGGAGCAGACTCCCTGTTATCTCTATGTCCCTGTGAATTTTTGCTGGACGTTCTTATTTCCTCCCACATCCCATGAAATGCTATGGCTGAAATGTTGATCATCCAGATTGGCCATAGATATGCATGCATGTGAGGATGTGTGTTTGCATGTGTGCATGTGTGAATACATCTCTGTCTGCATTTTTCAGTAGACTGACATCCTGTTGAGCAATTCTATCTCTGTCTTTCCTCCATTGGATGCTGGTATAATCTCTGGCTTCCTCCCCATAACCCAGAATTGAATAAAGCTGGTATCGCAATATGAAATAGAGTTATTTAACTTTGCTTCTTAATTTTTGCTTGTTAACCAGGTAGCTGGACTGGTCCTACAGATTGTTTCTACTACAACTGGTACAAAGGGTGCATGCAGTAATTACTTACAAACTGCTATGTGGTAGCTTGCAGAGGAACAGGCAGGATGCACAAACTGAAGTATTCATTTAGATGTAATGTATGCACACATTAGGAGAAGATCACTCAGCTATTCATTTTAAAACATTTCAGTTTAACCGAATACTTTTGGCCCATGAAGAGCATTAACATTTATAGCAGGACCTTACGTAGTCAGCCAACATAATCTTAAATGCTGAAACTTTTTCTCATTTTTATATTCAACAGCTGATTATTCCTGCAGTCTGTTTTTACTGTAGTGAGTATTTTCTCACATATTGCCGTAGGCTGGGTTTTTCTAAGAACAGTGCCTTTTGTTTATATGATTTTAACAAGCAGTAGTGAGAAGCTATTCACGGAATGATGTCTCCAGGGAGAAATTATTATTCTTAGTTTAGGATCTTTGAGATGACTGATACAACTCTTTGCTGTTATAGAAAGCCAGTTGGTCTTGTGTTGAATGGAGCATTATTATTCCCTGTCATTGCAGATAACAGATTTTATTTATTTATTACAGGAGTTCAAACACATTATTTGCAGAACATATTTCAATTTTGGATGAAACAAGTTGATTTCAAAGACTTTTCTAATTTTCTGGAGTTAGAAAGCTTGTAGATTTGTGACATAAGTGTAACTGTTCTAGAACTTTCTAAGCTGTCACCTCAGCAGTATGAAACTTGTAGAGAGAGAAGCTATGAGCCAGATACCTAATGAGGGTTCAACGTTCTATTCTTGTGTAAAAAAACTTTTTTTTTTTTGGCTGGTCATTTTATTTTGAACCCAATTTGTCTTAGCGGAGTATAAAATGCAGAAAATATGTTTTGTTAGCAATGATTGTGGGGTCTTAGAATGTTGACTTTTTAGCCTGTAACCAAGAGCTTTATAAACTTCATTTCACTCATCTGCTGAAATTATATCATGATTTAAAACCATCATATCACCAGTTCTGAGTATAATCTTTGATCTTGTGAAATCAAGATAAATGTCTTTCGAAAATAAGAATGCGGGTCCCAGCTTGGATTCTTCTAGACTTCAAAATAAAGCAAGCCAGCTTCAGATTAATATGCACCATTGACTATATGGAACATTTTATTTGTAAGGTACCTCTGAAACCATGCAAAAGGGTCATTACCGAGTTCAAATTTAGTGGGCTTTGTTAGTAGCAGGAAGTTGTTTACAAATTCATTGCCCTTTTAGGCCCATTAACACTACTCAAAATAGGAACCCCTTTTCTATTTTTTTTTGTTTGTTTTCAAAAATGTATTTGTTACCCATTGGGCACTAGTATGCCCTTTTCTAAGGTAACCTGACAGTGTGGCCTGGTTGAGTGACTTGTTCAGTGTTGCATGGTGGGCCACAGAGCTGTAAGGAATAAAGCCCTGTTCCCTTGGTTACAGGAAGCTAGTCATTAACACTTCATATGCTCTGCACCAACATACATACTCTGCTAACTGCCAGACATGCAACCATATTAGTATGACCTGAGTCTGTTTCACTAGGGATATACTTTCTTTACTCCAGTCTTGCATCAGAGACAATTCTTATGAATATTTTAGCTAACAGACTGACAGTGGAAATATGGTAGCTAATTTTCCAATCCATATAGCTTTGTTATTTAGGGAGAGGGACTTTCCTGGCTTGCTTGAGAGGAGGTAAATGATGATATACTCTGAGGACATGGCTTTAAGATGGAGTGTCACCTTTCTGAAGGCAGGATGGTGTTCCTCATGATAACATATTTTTCCCATAGCTTGTAGTGTGTTGATTAGACTCATAACAGTCAGAACACATATAGCTCAGAAGTTGAAGCGGGACTGATAGATGATATATCCAGTGGTATGACTGTAAGAGTTTGGTCAGTGAGTAAATCTAGGAAATTGCCTAGATTTATACAGGTTAACTGCTGCTATAAATAAGATGTAGACTATCAGCGAGTTAAGCCACTGGCTCATAGCTGTGGTATTATAGAAGGCCACTTTGCATGTGCATACAGTGCACATCTCATACAAAATTTGCACAGTGTGTAAGTCAAGTGCAAATTGTGCTCACTGCATGAGTCTAGTACATAGAGTGCAAATTGTGCAGGTGTAGTATACAGTGAGCACACTGTGTAAGCCAAGTAGATGGTGTGCAGACTGTGTGTAAGCCAGGTGCTTAGTGTGCAGACTGTGTAAGCTGAGTGCATTGTGTGGACATTGTGAAGGCGGAGTGCATAGCATTCACACTGTGTAGGCCAAGTGCATAGCATTCACACCTTGTAAGCCAAGTGCATAGTGTGCATACTTTGTAAGTCGAGTACAAAGTGTGTAGATTGTTTAAGCCTGATGCATGGTGTGCAGACTGTGTAAGTTGGATGCATAATGTGCACACTCAATAACTTGGGTGTTTAATGTGCACGCTGAGTAAGTTGGGTGCTTAATGGGAACGCTGAGTAAGTTGGGTGCTTAATGTGCACGCTAAGTTGGGTGTTTAATGTGCACGCTGAGTAAGTTGGGTGCTTAATGGGAACGCTGAGTAAGTTGGGTGCTTAATGTGCACACTAAGTTGGGTGCTTTATGTGCATGCTGAATAGGTTGGGTGCTTAATGTACACGCTGAGTAAGTTGGGTGCTTAATGTGCACGCTGAGTACGTTGGGTGCATAATGTGCACGCTGAGTAAGTTTGGGTGCATAATGTGCACGCTGAGTAAGTTTTTTGGGTGCATAATGTGCACGCTGAGTAAGTTTGGGTGCATAATGTGCACGCTGAGTAAGTTTGGGTGCATAATGTGCACGCTGAGTAAGTTTTTTGGGTGCATAATGTGCACGCTGAGTAAATTGGGTGCATAATGTGCACGCTGAGTAAATTGGGTGCATAATGTGCACGCTGAGTAAGTTGGGTGCATAGCAAACATGCTGTGTAAGTTGGATGCATAGTACATGCGCTGTGTAAGCCGGGTGCACAGTGTGCTTGCTGTGTAAGCCTGTTACATTGTGTGCTGACAGTGTTAGTTTAATAAACACTTTTGGCCTGTGTAGTGTTGCTATACAAGAAGACTTTAGATAAATGGTGCTTGGTAAACACTGCAAGTTTTACTCCTGTAGTATCAAGATGTAAGGATTGATTCAAAGATGTGGCACTTATAAACCAAAGTCATTAGTTTGTTTTCAAAAAGGCTTTTGGTGCCTTCATGAAACACTTGTTCATTCCAAGTAGAAGCTTACTTAGCCATGCTAGTAAAAATCTTGTTTCCTGTATAATTTTCTTTATTCCATATAGATATCACTGACTCACATTCATATGTAGAGACAGTAAAGTATAGTTTTGTTGTGTAAAGCAGAATATTTTGTGTCACATCTTTATGACCAAATGTGAAAGGTGCCGACAGTGAGCCCTGAGGGACAACACTTGACAACAGATGGCATAGAATGGTAACCTGTTAGTACTATTTTTTGTTCTCCCCTTTAACCATTTATTTACTAGGTTATAAAATATTTTTTGCTGAATACTGATAGTGAGTGTGTACTATGGTGGAGATAGTTCATTAGATGTTTTATGACAAGGTCATTGTCATTGTCATAGTATGACCACACAGCACTTCTTATTGCTAAGGTACGGAATGGATTCTACCATAAGAAATTTAAATAAGAGAGTGTAGGAAGAAATCAGCATGCCCTTTATTTTGCAGACATTCTGATTTTTGCAGTGTTATGCAGAGATTGTACTGTAGGAAAGGGTGATACATTTGCATGCTTTTGTTTGTTTTCTGAAAGGTTTTATGAAAGCACAGGGAATTTGTATTAGGTCATATCCATGCCAAAGAGGGAGAATGGCCTATCCAAAGAAAACTCAACCATATGACATACAAAAAACACGAGTTTCCTTGCCCAAGAAAAAGTACAGTTACTTTAGATTACATTAAGTCTGTATAATGCTTAAATTTCAACTTATAGTATAGCCGCAGACTGAGATACCTACACATGGCAATACACGAAGAGACTCTTTTGAACCAGTAACATGTTCTGATATTCAAACGTAATGGATCTGTGTTGCATTTTTTGTAATTTAAAAGTAATCTTGATTTTTTTATCAAAAATTTTATAATGCTGAGGTCATGTTCTAGACAACTATCACTGGTCATTTCATATGTCAGTGATTTATCAGTCTATAAATGGCCATGTCACTGTGTAAATCAGTAGACTGATCATAAAATGTTTATAGGAAGTGTATAAATGCAGAATATAAGACTAATATGGATTCTAGTGGAACACATTGTAGCAATTATATGCAGCTTGAAAGGTAATGGCTTCATTTTAATTGAGAAGGACCTCTGACAAAGTTAGAGAACCACTTAATAGCATTAATAACAAAGCTTGTTTTGGCTAGGCTAGGAAATATGTTGGGGTTCATAATACAGAAAGCTTTAGTAAGCTTTAGAAAAATTACCCCTTTAAGGCATCCTTTGCCTCCAGTAGCAAGAATGTCATCTTTTGCAGTCTTCAGTGTTAATCCACTCCAAACCTCATGCTGATGCCTGGACAGGATACTGTGTTTTTGTACATAGTTACAGGTTTATGACCATGTCACTCAATCTCATATCAGAAGAAATCTGAACAAAGTCAAACATATAAGGTGACAGAGATTAGCAGATAGGGAGAGCTTTTAAATATTGTTCTTGTAAACTGAGGAAGTTGTTAGAATAACAGGATTTCTGGTGATGTGCATTTCTTTAGAATGATATGAAGTTAGAAACCCAAATGCCTGTCATTATTTTGTGACTTCAGTCCTCAGTGGTTTGCTGGAAAACCATGGATTTTATCATTATATTATAGTGTGAGACAAAAATATAGACATTCTGGAAAAATCTGGACAGTTGGAAAGAATGAGTGAATGTGCTTTTCTAACATATTTTCTGTTTTGTGACGTTAGACATGGGTCTGAAGTCTGTATCGAATGTATTGTGAGGTTAGTCATTGGCCTGAAGTATGTGTTTAATGCATTTTTTGTTTTGTGAGTAGGCATTGGTCTGAAGTCTGTGGCTTACTGGGGAGGTTGGCTTTTAGTAACTCCTCCATGATAGTTTATTGTTTAAATCACCAGAATACTTATGACCCACTCATATATATTTTTGGATACAGCATTAAATAATGAGTATGATTTTCTTTAGGCTTGGTGACTGTCATTTATCATTATGTCTTAATCTTTGTTAGCAAAGAAAACATACATTTCTGTGTAGTTACCTTTAGCATTGTCAAGAAAGGGGGATAATTTTCCTTTTTGTAGGCACCACTTCTTAGGCGAAATGTTACAGTAAAATGTTCAGTGTAAGCAGTTTGAAGTAACTGTGTGGGAAAAAGAATTAGAAGCAGCGTTTGTTATAATAATACCAAGAATGTTAATAACCATGGCTGTGTGATGAGCAGTTTGTTTTAAACTGTTTATTGTTAGTATGCATTATTACCACTGTATGTTTGAGTGGTTAATGTCCCTGTGAGCATGCTGTTATGTATTATACAGAGGTATGGAACACTTACTATGACCTGAGATCAACTAGCATCTAAGGTGATGGAGCAACCAGAGAGGGAGGGGCTAGGAAACTGAGGCTTTCCCAGTTCATCTACACTAAGTGAGTGGGAGGAGTTTCTGCCTGTGATGCCGACACATCCCTAATGATGGCTTTGTGGTATAACAAGGGCAAATCATTCATAGAACAAAGGCATGTGAGGGGGCAGTGTTAACTGACGTTATGTTTGGAGTTGCACATGACCGTGCAGTTAGAGCACACCAACAAAATTCTCTGGTATGCAGGATCATCTTATGCAATGTTTCAAGTTAGTCTGCACCTCTTCACCTGCCTAACCCAATACTGATTCAGTCCCACTCCCGAAAGATATTAGGGGGAACACTTAAAATTATGCTGTCAGGCAAGTGATACTCACCTATCGATGGCATGCAAATTTGAAAAAATTAATGATGTTATTATGTTCCTTTTTTTTAATAGGCAATAAATTAGTTTTTATTTTATGCATAAATCATGTTCTAAGTCTATTTTTTTGCTCTATCAGTCTTGCTTTCAAAAATTTTCATACAAATATTCACATAATCTTGCCACAGTACTTCAGGGCAGCTATATATGGTAAAAATTGTTGAACATTTGTTTCTTGCTAGGCATTTTCTTGATTATACCTAGACAACTGTGCAGCTGTAAGATGTTTTATTACAGCAACATGAAAGCTGTAAAATTTTATCTTTTTGCAGATGACTGTCTTAAGAAGATGCAAAATCTGCAATGTTTTCCTCCATTTTTTAGTTGGGTAGTTATTACAGTCCTTGCGTAATACCAACAAATTAGATATGGAATGATTATCCGGTGACTGATATGGCAAAACACATTCAACCATGTGTATTTTATTGAAGGGAGTCTCAAAAAAAATTTACTATTAACACATTTTATTGTTTTATGTGGGAACAAAGCACCCCAAATGGCCTTACAAGAGGGAACCAGTACCACATCTCTAAAAACTTACAGAATGAGGTGGTAGGTCTTTGAAGTATCCATCACCACATCATTATCCATTGCTGTGGCAAAATGTAAGTTATGATGCGATTTACTTAGCCAATCTGGTGTCAGCCTCATGACAAAGCCACGCCTCTTTTAGCATAGCCCACACCCATGCATCCTTTATTGCATTTACAATGTTAACAAACATGAGTTGGCGGTAGTAAGCTGTGTCAGAATGAGCAGCATCACAGTAAGGCCCATGTTATAGACAAAGGTTTGTATGACTGTCTCTGCTGCCCTGACAGCAGGAATGGTTTTGATTAAGAAGTCATTTCCAGTGCAGTAATTTACTCTCATTGTTTTTAAATGTATCTCACAAAAATAACCATTTGTTTAAAATCATATCTGTGCTACTGATTGCTGATATTGAAAGCTATTATCATTGTAGGTGTTCCTTTTAGATGCTTATTGAAGGGAATGAAACCTTTATTGCCTATTGTTAGCCTATTCTCAAACAAGCTAGATTTTTGTTTGCTCGCATGAAAGTAGGACAGATATGGCTGGCTTGGAAGCCTACCACTGCATATTCTGTCACCCTGAGCACATCACTCGTTTACCTTTTGCTCTCTACCACGAGAGAAGTACTCCTGCATTTCTCCAGTATACTGAAGGTTAATTGTTCATTTAACATTTCTGTACATCTTTTGACAAATCAGGAATAAAACAAGGGAAGCGAGTACAGAAGACTGTGAAAAGTGCTGTCATTTTATTTCCAGCAGACAAAAATGAGCTTCTGTCCCATGGCAGAAGGAAAGGATGGTATAAGAATGGACAATAGATACAGTAATAATTCAGCAGTTAGCATTGCTAAAAATATGTTTTTAGATGGAGAAATGCCTTATTTATTCCAACATGTCCATGGGTTGATCAGAATTCTGGATAGTGGTATCATTAATTTGTTCATGGATGTTCCATCTGTCATGATATATCACAGGAGAAGGCTGACTACACTGATAGGTGAGTTTTATCTGTTTCCATTGAAGTTAGTGACCTAAGTTTTGTCTGTTTCTACTTCTAAGCTAGTGGAGGGACACTAAGCTTTTATTGCTTCTGATGCCAGGCAAGGTACCCCATGATTGTAGTGATTTATTTAAATATTTCACACTGTTTTTTTAATAAAATAAAATAATTGGGCAAACAGTAAAATAAAAGCTGCAAGCTTAATAAAATATCTGGTGATGCAGTCGGAACAACTTAAATACTTAACGCTTACTTTGTATAAAATAAAATAGCCAAAGATACAGTAAAATAAAGATAGTAAGTTTATGTAAATATTTATGACTCTAATACTAAAATATTTTGAATAATGATCTATTTATCAGTTTTCTAGAAAAGGCCCACAGAACTTGCCAGGCTAAAATATTTCCAGTAAAGTATATACAGAGCTTCACAACATGTGAAATACTGCCACTAGAGGAATAAAAAAAGAAAACAAAATGTGTCACTGTAGTTTGGTTTGCACTAACTATTGTCAAAACTGGTCTAGAAATTAACAAATGACTGGCAAATTACCCTAAGTTGCACATTTGGTTACCTGTCTTCAGCACACAATTTTGTTTTTTTTGCATTCAAGCAGTGAATGACTTCTCCCAAAGCACTGGTACCAATACATGTGTGCGTGTCTGTGCATGCGCACTCACACACACACACACACACACACACACACACACACACACGCACATATTCATCTATATATATATATATATATATATATATATATATATATTTATATATATATGCTGTTCTCCTTATTTTGTATATAATATGCAAACACATATGCACAGGATGAAAGGGGGGACGACATTTTCATGACATGGACTGTGGAACTGCCAATGGCAAGAAAAGTGAGAATAGCGTTTAGTGCAGTACTGCATTTATCATATCAAACCGGCTTGTTATTTTCGTCTCTATCCCTCATTATGTCCACTTGCTTTTAACCTTGTAATAGCTATTCCTTGGTAACAGGGTCTCTGACATATATTTTGTCATTAAAAAGCAGGGTGTAAATAATGACGTGAGTGATTGTTAAAGACCTTTTTTTATAATAATGCTCTGTCAGCATGCCTTCTCTCATGCTGTTGGTTTATTATCCAGTATAATTAAGTAATAAAGACTGACACAGGGAGGTCAGAATCCATTATAGTCAGATCGAGCTAGCAAGGCTCGATTAATGGCTGTTGGGGCAGGCTTTGTCACTCTTACTTGTTAGTGAAGCATTAAAATGACACTATTTGGGAATTTGTGCATTGTGATTTCCGAGTTATTGAAGGTATAGGTGATGTGTTTTTTTTTTTTTTTTTAGACATAAACAACGAAGAAGACATTTTAAAGTATAGGACAGAGGCAAATTGATTTTAGTTACAGAATATTCTGCAGAGCTTTTCTTATCACTTGTCTTCTAACTTTGGTAATGTACCTTAGAAAATGACATAGACTCCCTTAGCATGCCTGCAACATACCACACAATGCAGATCCTTCTATGACATAAAACGTCACTGCCACCCATGCATATTATGTTTAACCAGCTTACAGTTCTCTTACACCTAAGAAATGACATGAAACATCAGTGCTTCTGGCCCATGCATATACAAACTTGTATTATGCATCAGTGTATGTTTCATATCCAAGACAAGGCTTGGATGTTTGATGGCCCTTACTGAGTGAAAAGGAATTCCACTGACAGGCTATAAAGTAAATTAAGAAGGAATAATGTTTTATCATGCAAAGTATACACAAACCATCATATATTAAAGTTTCCTACCCCATGCATATTATGCTGATTAGCTTACAGCTGCACTCTGTGTATGTATGACAGGTACATGTAGATATACATATAGATGTACATATAGATATATAGAACAGGGCACACATCTATAAGCAGATGCATACAAATGCACCAAATACCTGGGCTTCTGTGTGTGTGTGTGTGTGTGTGTGTGTGTGTGTGTGTGTGTGTGTGTGTGTGTGTGTGTGTGTGTGTGTGTGTGTGTGTGTGTGTGTGTGTGTGTGTGTGTGTGTGTGTGTGTGTGTGTGTGTGTGCGTGTGTGCGTGTGTGCGTGTGATTGTGGTCAAACTTTTACTTGTATAATACTTTTCATATCCATAGATGCTTTACATAATTAAAGAACTTCAAACCTAAGTCAACCTATAGAATAATACTATAAAAATAACAAATATGAAGGTGTCTGCCAGATAATTTGTTAGATCTTCAAACAAGCTTTCTTAAAAGTGCAGCTCTTTAAGTACTACTAAAAAGTTCATAGAGAATGGGTCTATTTCGGTAGATTGAATTTACACTTACTCAGACTGCAGATTCTGGAGAGAACAACACTGAACTTTCAATAAACTGAACTTTAACATTACAGATTTTTTTTTACAGGGAAAGGGACACTTGACCCTTGTGATTAAACTACACTAACCGTCAGTAAATTAAGCAATAACTGACGACATGATGTGGTATATTGAAGATTTACCCATGGTTGGCGTGATTAAATAAAGCCAACTGTGAGTAAATTTCAATATACCACAACCACGGAGTCAGTTATTGCTATTATACAATGACATTATTTAAGAAAAAAAATACTTACTTTTTTTAAATAATGTCTTTGTATTACGGTGCATTAATGTTTTTCCGCCGGTGGTGGTATACTGCTTCCTTGTGTTGATGTACTGTGCATGCGTATGGGACTTGCATTCCTATGCATACCCAGTACATCAATGCTTTGAAATGGAAGCAACGGAGAAAAGAAAGTCTCCTTTGCTCCATTTTTTTTCTTTTTTTATTTATGCCAATGGAAAAAAGACTGTGCGACCGGAGCTTTTTCCGTTGGTATATTGTGGGATTTACAATGGGCACGCTGGCCAATCAGCGTAAACGTTTTGGAATATTAATGGGGGGGCATTGTATAATTTTCAATATACCATGAACATCAGTACGCATCTTTCCACTCCCATAATACTTTCACCGTTGTACATTCCCTGAATACATAGCTCAGCACTTTTCCTTCACTGTTCACTCTTACTGTCTTCCCTCTCATTGCACCTGAATTGGTGTCATGAACCATCCCTTTATCTGGTGGTCCCAGACTGGATCTAGCAGCCAGCCTGCTGTGCAGTCCTCTCTTGCCTTTTTCTGTTGATGGCATGCCTTTGCCTTGCACCAATTCTGTTTTTGCTACATGTTACTTTTTGCTTTCTGAATTCCCATATGTTGTAATATATTGTAACATCCTACTCCAGTAGTCAGACCTTCTCACATCTCCTTCATGAGAAGTTTCATTTACTGGGACCATGCTTCAGATTATGCAGCACACATCCTCTTGAACCTCATTTCTTAGACCACTTTCTGGGAATGCTAATAAAATCATAATTTTTCTTTCCTAAGTGCTGCTTTGCATTATTATGAAGTAAAACATCCTGTAGGATTATAGTGAATATGGCCAAAACAGAATGTATTAAAATAAATTAAATATAAATATATATACACAAGAGAATGCACAAAAATGGAGAGGAGCTGATGTGAAAGTTGCTTGTAAGAAATAAAAGGAAATGCTTACTCATTAACCCATGTTTATTACCACTTTATCCTGTTCAGAGGTACAGGGGAGTCGCAACCTATCCAGTAATAACTGCAAAGCACTGAATCAGTCTCATAAGTGCAGCCATTTACATCCATACAGTACTCACACCTACAGGCATTTTGAAGAATTACAATTCACATTTTGGCCTGCCTTTGTTATGTGGGAGGAAACTGGGGACTCCAGATGAAGACAGAGACACAAAGAGATGCTGGTAACCAAACCAAAGAACCCTCTGAGGCAGCAGGGTTTAAAGTATTAAATGTATTAAGGGTAAGATTTACTGGCTAAAACTTGCTGGGAAGAAGTGAGATCTTCAAAATTGTGTTAAATTTTTAAAGGAAAAAACATGCATGCTAAAAACAAAGCTATAAGAAAAGTTTTTTAATCATAAAACTATAAAATGACTCGAGTGTATTAAAATGATCATTCTAACATTGCAAATCCATGCATTATTACAAACTAAAATATCCTATAGGATTGTAGTGAATACTACGAAAACAGGATTCTTAAGAAATGTATATATAATCACTCCGGGACGGGTAATCAAAACCAGTTTGGGAAATGAACACATGGTTTAATTAATCTGGTCTTCAAACAAACTAGACAGCAATACTCTATTACAAACTTCTTGTAGGATTGGGGTGAATACAGACAAAACAGAACTGTCCCTATCCCCTTCAATAAAACACATCACACAAAACTGGCATTTGAACCATTTCACCAGGGCAGAGTATCCCTGTTCTTCCTGCCAAATAAGCAGTGACATCACCACCTCTCACCTATCCTTAATTATCAAAGCAGCATCCTACCACTTGTTTTTATCACCAAAACCCCTTGCATCAAACATCCATTGCCAGAGGGAAGAGAAGAAGAAGAAGCCTGCCCTTCATCTCTGCCTAAACACCCAACACCAAAAGCAAACGGATCCAAAATATCCTCAAAAGAGGGAGGGAGGATAGGTAGCAAGAGCACATTTTAATTTGATCTCTTCCCATGCTACCTCACATAAAATCCTCTTAAGTTGCACCCCTCACCTAATTGACTTTCTCCAGACGTCCCCTTATTAAATTAACCCCTTCTGACCCATGCACTACATAAACTCCTTCCCTTCATCCTACCTTTTAACAACCTCCCTCCATCCCCCTTCCCTCTTACAAACCGTACTCCTATTCTTATCTCCACCTAACCCTAAAACCCAAAAGATATCTCTGGACCAATTCCATTGTCCCAAACCTCATTTCTTAAGAAATTTAACGTGATTTAATTTATCCAGCCTTCAAACAAACCAGACATCAATACTCTGTTACAACTAAATATATTTATTGCTGATCCACTACAAATATCTGCACCCAGTGTTATACTTTCACTATTCACCTCAAAAAAATCCCCAGCCTGTTCAAATGCTAGAAAGACCTTTTTTGAGCAGAAGAAATATTGGAAAATTTAGTCTACTCTCATCCCTCGGTTCTTCGGACTGCTATTCCATCATAGCAAGACTGCTACAATTTATATTTACTGTCTTGCTCACCACAGGGTTCCTCCTATATATTTTCAAGAATGCCTAGTAAGGCCAATCTTCAAACCTCTTTCCCCAGCCACTACTAATTGCTGTAAACCTATTGCCCACATTTGCCCTGTTCCTAAAATATTGGAAAATTGTATGTAAGCAGATCATATTCTGTCAAACAAACAACATGTGTTCTGATCTAGTCATATTCTAACTGTTTTATATAAGTTTATAAATGCTGACCTATCAGATGCATAAAAAGGTCACATCTCAGGCTCAGTATTTTTTCTGTTGCTTCAACTTGCAAAATATAGATTCTGAAATCCTTATTCAAAAACTAGTAGTCCGGTAGATCCTTCCTAGATGCATCTGGCACTAGTAAATCCCAGGGCTTCACTTTTAGGTATAGTGCCTGACAAGCAACTATGTTGGGCTCTCTTATGTTTTTCCTAGTCATCAATGATTTCCCTGTAGACCTCTCTGACTTGCCCCACATATTTAATGTAAATAATATTATTTTACTGCAGTCTAATTCTGCCTAAAAAAAAAATAGTCTTTTGCAGAAAGGTATTTATAGTAACCTACTTCTGCAAATCAACAATGGCTGGATTAGTAGTACTCATTAGAAGATTGCCTTAGTCATTCATCTCACACCTAAAGACTTTACTTTACTCCCATTATGTTGCTCTGCCAAAACTTGCTAAACAAAACGTATTTAGAAGTGCACTGACACCAGTCTGTTTACTTCTACTATAACACAGACCATGCGACAGAAAAAGTGTTAATATGTGCTCTCATCTGCTTTCACTTAAATTCTAGAAACACATAACCATCTCTGTCCTATCATGCCTAGAACACAGCATATCTATTATTGTCTTAAACACAGCCCCAAATATTGCAGGAATTCAATCTGCTGACAGAAATGTTTCCCACCACTGAGAACATCACTGTAAAATCATGGCTAAAGCACACTATTTTTCAGTAACTGCCACAGTAATTCTCCTAAGTTCCCTAACTTTCAGACTCTTGAATAATATATTTTGCTCATCTGTGGCCATTCTCCTGAAAGATCATCACCAAACCTATTCCCTGCATAACAGTGAAGGGTTATTGCTCCTTAGGGATGCCTTTAGACTTGCTAAAGGAGAAAAGTACACTCTAAAATCAGTTCAGCACAGAAATAAAATCTATGCTTGAATACATCGTTTTTGAAGAAAATGAAAACCAGCATCAAACCAAATTTAAATACAAATGTAAACAAACTCATGATTAAGATCCAATGAAATTAAATGTATCAGCACCTCTTAATTCGATTGGTTCTTCAGTCATACAGCTGTTCATACAATAGCCTGTGTAAGTTATGTATAATGTTGCAAATCCATTAAACCTTTTACATGGCATTTTGTAGTATGTGCCTGTGCTTCGACCACATTGTGTAAGTCAGTTCACTGAAACTTGCTCATGATTCTTTAGTTGTCATCAGTCTCACTATAGCTATAAGGTACAATTAAATATTGTAAACTTCCACAATGTCTGTTAATGTGCTATATTTTCTGATTTTCTGACTTGTTTGCTCCAGTCCTGACTGAAAAAGATCAGTATGACCAGATCACCAACAAGATTAACAAATGCAGCTAGTACATCTGCATTCCTGCAGATACTAGACTTTTCAAAACCAGATAATTTGTTTATGGTAGTGATGATGCACTGAGTCATTCACCTGTTCCAGATAAACGTGCATGCCTGGATGTCACCTGTTCCAGATAAATGTACGTGCCTGGATGTCACCTGTTCCAGATGAACGTACGTGCCTGAATGTCACCTGTTCCAGATAAACCTGTGTGCCTGGATGTCTCCTGTTCCAGATAAACGTACGTGCCTGGATGTCACCTGTTCCAGATAAACGTACGTGCCTGGATGTCACCTGTTCCAGATAAATGTATGTGCCTGGATGCCACCTGTTCTAGATAATCATACATGCCTGGATGTCACCTGTTCTAGATAAACATACATGCCTGGATGTCACCTGTTCCAGATAAACGTACATGCCTGGATGTCGCCTGTTCCAGATAAATGTACATGCCTGGATGTCACCCATTCCAGATAAATGTACATGCCTGGATGTCACCCGTTCCAGATAAACTTACTTGAGCAACTATCAATATAATGGAGATTGCTCCAAAAGCATTCTAAGCACATTAAAGAAAATGAAAAAACTTCCAATGAATTAGCTTTTACACAAGTTCCTTAATATGCATTGATAAATTAACCTAAAACAGAGACAGAATTTTTGCCTTACTGTTCCAAGAGACAAGCATTTGGTGATTTATCGGTGGTTTAAAGTATACTGTGGTGGTCTAAAGTCATAGCTCCTTTGTAGGGCAATTTTGTAATACAAAAAGGGGGGTTTAAATGTATAGCCCCTTTTCAAGATCATTCTGTAATATAAAAAATATTACATTAAGCTCATCCTCTCATGTCTATTATGAAAGACCTTAACCAGATTGGATACAATGCAGCTGCTTGACAATTTATTTGTACGACACAACTGAACTGTAGTATGAGTTAAGAGTGACAGGACATTTGCTCAAATGCATGTTTGTGTGACTTCCAGATGGTCAACAAAGGTAATTGCTGGGGTTGGGAGTTTGTATACAAGTCTGTGTTTTTTTTTTTTTTTTAGGATTAGGGTAAGCATTAGGTAAGATGACAGATTTTTGTGTGTGTTTAGGGTCAGGGTTTGGGTTAGAATACAGGATAGACTTAGTGTGAGTATATGTTTGCTTGTGTAGTGATGAGGGTTAGTATTATTTTATATTAGTAAGGTGGGCAGGGGCACTTCACCCTCTGTTCCACCTTAGTAAAACATGCTAACCCTGCCCCTGACTTTAGTGTGCATCTTTACATAAAAATCCCTTCCAATAACACTACCACTGTTTAGACAAATTTGAGCTGAATGTGGTCAGTTATGTGTAGTGGATTGGAAATGGAAATTTTCCTTTTTCGATGTATTGAGTGTCAATGTTTTTTATTTTCGATATAGTGAATGAAAAACATGCTTTGGTGGATGTATTGTATGTCGCCCAAGTGGCATGTCAACTATCCATTATATAATCACCAGATAATATGTATTATGGCCTGGAATGATTCAAGATTTGGAAAAAGATGTAAAGCTGTGTGATTAATGTCAAACTGTGAATTATCACCAATTGCATCTTGACACCCATGGCAATAGGCTGAACAACCATTGTCTATATACCATGTTCACTAAACCGCAAACACTGAAAAAGTAATGCAAAGTATGAACACGTACAGTATTTCAGAAATGCTAGTCTGACAGTGGGTGTTATTTCATCATTGCGGTATTTGCACACTGTGAGCAATGGTATATATTATACAAATTGTCTGATATATCGCCCTTTTATCAATGGCTTGGCAGAGAAGACTATGCAGACTTAGAAGGTAGGCATTAAAGAAATGAAAAGCAAGACTGTGCAAGCAAGACTATCACAGAATTACTCTTCAGATGATGATGGGCTTATCTGCAGAAAATAATGATGTCATGAAGGTGGAGTGCCACATTTGACTTGCATTTTCCTGATTCGATGATAAATTCAAGAGAAAGCAGTGGACTTAATAGCAGACATTTGAGAAAAACTACAAAGCTGGGAAGTTATTTCTGCCCTAGAAATTAAGTTTATATGAACAACTACAGCAATGGTCCTGAATGGATCCATAAGCATATAAAAGAGAAATGTTTGGGATCTGTGTCATGGCTGTCATCGTTGGACATGGTCATGTGTTTGAGAAGAGGCATGTGAATCAGATGAGAGCATGATTTAAAGAGACAAGTAAGTATGTGACCCCTGAAAGTAGAGAAACTGGGAAAACAGTGTAGAGGTTTGTACCTGTTGGCTACCTGACACATTTAATTAACTTGTAGAATTTTGCAGTTGAGAGGCCAGGATTCGTCCTTTGGGTAACCAGATACTGTGAAGAAGTCTTGCCTACACCTGTTGTGATTCAAGACAGATATTCTTTGGAAGTGCCAGGTTCACATGATGCCTATGTCATTTGACATACTGTTCAGGAAAGGCATCTTTCTACTTATTCCAGACCCTGTCTTGGACAGTGGAACAAGCATTATCTTCAGGAAAGCGAGAAAGCCACTCTGTTTCCAATGAAAGCCTGCTAGCTTACTCAGACCTTTTTAGTTAAAAAATAAAACTGAACACTTGAAATTGTAAACTAAAGTCTTATTTCTTTATGTATTTTCACTGTATCACATTTATAAAGTCAGAAGTTTTCAAAATATATCTTACTAAACCATGTAAAGGAGAAGGTAATAGCTTGGATATTCAATAGCTAAACCTTTGTTAAGAGAAAAAGTCCATTTTAAGTATATTTGATCAGTGTCCACCTGAGCTGTTTTCCTTCATCCATTAAGGTTTCTTTGTGGCATGTATCACGCTATCTACTTAAGTGTTTTTATGTTCTGTATCCACAAAATGCATACAAATTCATTCATTCATACTAAGCAAGTAGTGAATGGACAGAAACTGTCACGCACATGCCTCTCAACTGTCAAGATTTTCGCAGTATGTCTAAATTTTTGCCTCCTGTTTTTGGTCTGTTCTTAAAATTTATAATTTTCTGACAAATGATCAAGGTTTGAAGGCACTAAATAATGACAGACATTTGAGTTTCAGACTTCAACTCTTTCTGAAAACACGTAATAATTCCATACCTGTTATAACAGAAACTTTCTAAGTTTATAGGAGCAATTTTTAAAATCTGTTCCTATTTTTGGGCCTTTGTCCCCCATTATTTCTGACTCTGTCCAGATTTCTTGTGCTGAGAGGTTGAGAAGTGTGGTCATGCACACACTCTACATGCACACCTAGGGACAATTTAGAGACACCAGGTAGGAAGAACATTGAGGACCCAGAAAAAAAATTAATGCAAAAACAGAACCTCTTACTATGAGATGAGAATGCTATTCCTTGTACCACTGGGTCACCCTACCCATGCAAAAACTGTGCATGAGCTTGAAATGATACTCATGTATCACTCACATTCCAATGTGTGTATCACAGCCCATGTATCACTCAAGTTCCAATGTATGTGTCACAGTACATGTATCACTCAAGTTCCAATGTATGTGTCACAGTACATGTATCACTCAAGTTCCAATGTATGTGTCACAGTACATGTATCACTCAAGCTCCAATGTATGTGTCACAGTACATGTATCACTCAAGTTCCAATGTGTGTGTCACAGTACATGTATCACTCAAGCTCCAATGTGTGTGTCACAGTACATGTATCATTCAAGTTCCAATGTTTGTGTCTCAGTCCATGTATCACTCAATTTCCAATGTGTGTGTCACAGTACATGTATCACTCAAGTTCCAATGTATGTGTCACAGTACATGTATCACTCAAGTTCCAATATGTGTGTCACAGTACATGTATCACTCAAGCTCCAATGTGTGTGTCACAGTACATGTATCACTCAAGTTCCAATGTATGTGTCACAGTACATGTATCACTCAAGCTCCAATGTGTGTGTCACAGTACATGTATCATTCAAGTTCCAATGTTTGTGTCACAGCCCATGTATCACTCAATTTCCAATGTGTGTGTCACAGTACACTGCTGCTGTGTTCCAGCTGGTTCAGTGCTTGCTGTCTCATAAAGGAGTTTCAGAAGTAACTGATTGGATATTAATTGTAGCTACCAATGTGTGTTCTTAAATAAGCAGGTATCATTCACTGAGAATGATAATAAAACACTCTGCAAACTACTTAAGCTATGTACCTTCTGAATACAAAGTGATACTGTGTGTTATGGCACAAACCAAACTGATATCATACAATGTTGTGTTTTGTGGCACAGATGACACTAATAGCATGTAATGTTGTATACTTTTGTTCAGACCATACTAACAGCATATAATGTGTACTGTGGCATGGACCACACTAATATCATCATATAATGTTGTGTAATATGGTACAGACCATACTAATAGCATATAATGTGTACTATGGCACAGACTACACTAATGGTATATAATGTGTACAGTGACACAAACCACAGTAATAGCATATGATGCTGTGTACTGTAGCACAGACCACACTAGTAGAACATAATGTTGTGTACTGCTCATGGCTGATCACAGCTGTGCCATTCTATGTATTCTTCAAAGTGCCAGGGAGCAGGACCACTGCCATCCAAAACACGATGTGCACCTATGTTTCAGGATAATTTTGTGCATCCAGAAAAATGCTGGTTGCATTTTATTAGATATTAAGTCTTGGGTACTATGATTCATCTGAAATTTTACTGTTGGGCAAATATTCACACAGCAGTGATGTCAGCCATTGCACTAACTTTGCTTGTAAGTGTTTCTACAGCTGAAAATATTGTGATCTTCCAGATGCATGTTGGATGTACAAATGGAATAGCCATGCTTCCTACTTGTTTATTATAATCTTTGTACAGTGAAAGCAGATTATAATCATTTTATCTTAAATGCTTCTACTTTATATATGTAGGAAGTACTCTAATACTGACAGTAAAGGGTGCATAGATGCATAGGTAAGTACTAGACTAGCTGCCTTGTGGGCTGTTTTAAGCCTAGCCAGTTGCCCTGAAAGATAATTAAACTACATACCTTGTGTGTGTGAGTTAAACACCTCAACCATTATGCCAACCTTCAACCCTATAATTTAATGTGTAAGAAATTTGATTAACAATTATTTGGTGGGTTTTGAGCCCACAGATGCTCAACTTCACTGAACACTACTATATTGCTTAAGCAGTTAAGCTAATGGACAACACATCTCTGGAAAAGATAACCTGTAGACAGTGCATGTAACTTACAAATAACCAGTTATTTTGATTTCAGAGCACAACTGACTAGTCACCTGTGCCAAGAAAAATGTGTCGTTGCAACAGACTAGTTGCAGGCTAAATGATTTTTTATCTATCACTGACAGAAAACTTTGGAGAGGCAGAAAGATATTTTCCTTATAACACTGGGAATATGTCCTTACAGGTATATGTCCATCTTTTTCTGATAATACCTCACTTTCCACATTTTCTTTTCTGATCAAAGAAGGATAAATATAAATATATTGGTAACTCTAGGGATGTTCTAGGATGTTCTAGTTAAGACAAAGAAAGACTCAATCAGAAATTGTGCACAAACTATAAACTTTCTTGCTGTAGCTACCCTTTGTTAATTTAGTCCCATGTTTGAATCAAGGTAAATCTCCTGGTACTGTGGATGTATGGAACTGACTGTTATGAATGGTGTAAAATCAGATTTGGAACCAAGCAATATCCAGTCATTCATTAATGCTATCTGTTGCCTAGGAAACTAACTGGCTAGTTATTGTTAATCTGTACAATATTGTTATCTCCAAGTGAACTCTAGGGATACATGTAGCCTAGAGCTGTTTGATTCAAGCTGTCAGCAAGGCGGGAGGTATTCAGCTGTGTACAGATGAGAAGTGGAAGTCAGCCTAAGGTTTTCACAGCCAGCATCAGAAAAGGCAGTGTTGTGTTTATGAGATGTTGAATTCCATGGAGTCCCCAGGGCAGCAATGATTCAATGAGACCATAATTTCTAGATGAAACCTTTAAGCTTCCTGGTAGGTCGGGGCCTTGTCTTCTTGTCAGACATTTGAGGCTTGCCAGGCTGATAACATATGGAAATTATAGTCTAGCTACTGGTATGAAAAAATGCGACAGTATGTTTTCCAGGTTGTTATAAAAGTATGGTTACCATTCCTAAGGAAGAACTGCTGCAGACTTTGAATATTGTATTACTACAAGACACATTTTTGTGAGAGTGTGTATCAGGCTAGGATCTCTGTTAACTTAGAAGTGTTGACCATAATCTAGTATGTCAGGCTGCATAGTCAATCAGTATGAGTATAGATTTTGTTATAAGAACATACAGGTCTTTTGTTTAAAGGTCAGCCCATAGTGTTTGTACTGCAAGTATTTAAAGTATGTACTATAGAAAATCAGCCATTGAAGTTCTGTTATAAAGGCAGGACATGCATTGAAGAAAGATATCCATACATGGCTCAGGTACCCAAGGCCAGAATTATTTTCATAGACAGACATAAATTCTGTTTACATCTTTTTCACTCTGTCCATCTACTTTGTCCAGTGGTGTAATTGGTGCCTCTGCTAAACTACCACATTGTGAGTAATGCAGCTTATTTTTGGAAATTAGTAATATTTAATTACAGTCTGAACATTGTACCAGGTAAAAAATCTTATGTATTGTTTGAATATAAACCTAGTACATGTCTTCCTTCATTTTATTAAACAGTTTCTGTTACATTTCATACAATTATTTATTGCCCGTGTATGCATCCTGATATCTTGTACATTCTGCGTACATGCTCTTGCTTGGGCTTTCCAGCTGAATGTTCACTTGCTTGTGAATGCTCCAGCTGATATTTACTAAGAAGTTTGTTGCTCATCTCTTTGTAGAGTAACACTTACTTTACTCATTTGTTTATTTAGTACTCCAGTGTTAGTGCTTCTTTGGGAAATGGTGAGAAAATATTGCACTGACTCTCAGTATTTTCTCTCTGAGATTCAGTGACCTCTTAATGGCAATAAAAATTTTTGGGGAGTGTGGGAGCTTGCAGGGCTTGCACTCCAGAATTTTTTTTTTGACACAATCATTAATAACTTGGGCAGTATGCTTTCCAAGAATGCGTGAATGTGTGTGCTTGAGATGTAATTTAGTAGCTGTTGTGACTGGCCAAGTGTGATGTGGGAACTTTATTATAGAGCATGTGCAGTAGGTCTATATTCACTAACCGCATGCACTGATCTATCTGCCATCAATTAGGTTCTGTTCAGTTTTGTTAAAAAAGCAATGTTTCCAATGAGACATATATTATCTAAATTTAGCTATGAAATGGTTGCTTATCCAATAAGTATAAAATTGTTTCCTTGTCATATTTGTTATAAATTTTTATCACCATCCACAAAATAGTAAATGATCTGTTTGGAACTCCACTATCATCAACTTTCCCATTTCAAATGATGGGCAGGAAGTCAAATCTGCCAGTATTCCAATGCCTGACAGATAGAAAACATTCACCTCATGAACAAAACTGCAGTGTGTGTGTGTGTGTGTGTGTGTGTGTGTGTGTGTGTGTGTGTGTGTGCACGCGAGCATGTGTCCTGTCCTGTCATTGTACCTCCCAAATGAAAATTAAACTAAAATGCCTAAGAGGGCCTAGTCCTCCTGTGTCAGACTTCTAAATTTAAGATACAAGCTAGTTTGCCCCCTTCCTGTTTACAAAAGTACAAATGTTCTTTTTTTCCCCATTTTGAACAGGAACAACTATTCCGTGGAAACTTTCCATCAGATGGCAATGGGTGTTTAACCATGCACTGAAAAAGTCTGTCAGCAATGCAGTCCACATAAACCACATGATGCACACCCACAGACACTTTGATCCCAATTAATAAATGAGGCACATAGTTTCACCATTTCAACTTTGTGTAAAGGAGTCATAATCATCATAAGCCAGTTTTAAACCAAATCAAGTTGTGTATGTAATGCATTACTTTTATAGAACTTTCCAAAAAGTGGTCATATTTTCAACACAACATCTTTAGGACCTCCCATTTGAGCTTTACTACCACTACTATGATGGTCTGCTTGAAAAGGCAGTTTTGCTCAGTAAAAGAAAAAATATTCTTTAGGAAGAATTTGTATATGTTACAATTGCTTATGTGGTCTAGAACCTAGAATCTAGTAGATCTGATCAGAAATGATTATTTTCTGTCAAAGTCTTGAACATGAAGTGAATGTGATCATTGTTTCCTTGTAAATTTGACAGGTATTATTGGAGTCAAATGTCCAAACATGCTATATTTGGGATTTATACCCATGAATCGCTGGACTGGTAATTCTCATTCTATCCAAAACCATAATTTTTAAGTAGTATGTAAGAAATCATTATTTGGGGTGGAGCTATACAATTACTTTTTTTTCGTGATGCTGGATGCGAAGATGAGTCTAAAGAATATATTTGCACGTTAATGTACGAGTAAGTCACTGTCTTTCATACTGCTGTTAAATAATTTGACCCTTAATTGAAATACAATAATTGCTTCAGTGTACATTGTGCATATGGCAGCTTTCATCTTCCAGAAGCAGGCCAGAATATTCAATGATTTACAGTTTTCCTCTAAAAATCTTTCTCTCTCTCTCTCTCTCTCTCTGTCTGAGCAAAATTTGAAAATATATAGTGCTTATTTGGTAGTAGGCTATTTTGTAAGCTGCTAGTTTTACTGATGGATAGGAGAAATGTACTAAGATTAGGAGTGGCTCTTGAAGGGAAAATCCCCTTCTCCTTGAGATAGAGAGAGCTCCAGTTTCATTACAGATGTAACGTGTGCAGTTGGCAAAGCCGTCTGCAATTAACGTGTTCTCTGCCAAGACAAATCAGCTGTCAAATTCCATTGCAGACATTTTGCTGCTTATTAACAAGCAGAATATGAAGTTACTGCTTGGATGACGTGGAATGCTTTTGCTCATAAAATAAGGATGTAGCACAAATTTAGGGCAAACTGTATTGAAAAACATCAAAACTGCATGGATCTGTTTAACATCTGGAATGAGTGTTTTAAACTTTGCAACTTTTTGTATTTTAGCCACAAACTTTGAGATTAGGCATTATATTAGAAATGATACGAATGTGATACTTTCTTTTTAGCCAGCAACTGCTGATTTCAGATCTCCAACTTCCCCACAACTGCTTTTCTGTCCAGGACCAGTGGATGGGTAGGTATCATCACACTAGATGGAAACATCTTGCAACCATTGGCAATGAATGCCCCTGTCATTAAGGAGAGAAGAGGAGAAGTCAAGGTTATCATATTAAGGCCAGCTGAAGTTTTCTATTAATCCCTACTTCCCTTTTACATGTCTGGCTGATATCACATAGGTGAGTGTGCTGTGGTACCAATAGAGGAGAGTCCCCCACCTACATGATATCATGCCCGTTGTATGCCCAACCAACTAGTACAGTACTGTTTTTTATCACAACACCAGTATTGCCACCAGTGCTGAAGGAGTCAACCATGTACCACCAGCATATCTCTATACCATGTACCCTGAAACAGGAGAACAGGAAAAACCCTTCTCCTCATTCTGCCCACATCACCTTCAGCAGGAACCTGAGCAGTTAGCCAAGCTTGGACCTGGGTTGTATTCAGAGATGTATTTCTCTCTCTGATAGTGTAACTGGCTGGCATGAGTGTAACAACTGCTGTTTTCCAGTGTGAAGCTCGTTATGCTTTTACTGTCATAGGTGTCTGTTGTTTTGCTATGCAAGTATGGCTTGTTGGTTAATAAATGCAATTATACAATGACTGGCCATTAACATTAAAAAACAAGCATGCTGATAGGTCAGCCCAACCAGCGTCCCCAATGTAAATAAAACATATACCAGTGGAAAAAATTCCAGTCGCTCAGACTTTCTGCTATAATATATGGTATGGAAATTCTGCTTTTCTTTATTAAAAAAAATAAATAAATAAAATAAACTTACAAAAACCAGGGACTTCACAAGAACGAGACAGATGTGACCGAGAAAAATATAAGAAAATTCAGGTGCGTTATGCAAAACTAGAGAAACTTACCAGATCATCCTTATATTTTCTCTCAACTCAACTTTACTGGACTAGCCTACAGTAGGGTAGTGTTCCCAGTACAGAGATATCACAGTCTTGTGGTGTTCTGGAAATTACTACATTGTGGTGTTGAAAAGGAGACTTTGCATGACAGTAAAACCAATGATTCTGGAGGAGCAAGGCACATACCATTCTGACAGTAGAGTATTATGGGGAGCAAGGCACATACCATCCTGACAGTGATGTGTTGTGGAGGAGCAGCGCACATACCGTTCTGACAGTGACGTGTTGTGGAGGAGCAGCGCACATACCATCCTGACAGTGATGTGTTGTGGAGGAGCAGCGCACATACCATTCTGACAGTAGAGTAATATGGGGAGCAGGGCACATACCATCCTGACAGTGATGTGAAGTGATGTGGAGGAGCAGCGCACATACCATTCTGACAGTGATGTGATGTGGAGGAGCAGTGCACATACCATTCTGACAGTGATGTGATGTGGAGGAGCAGTGCACATACCATTCTGACAGTGATGTGATGTGGAGGAGCAGCGCACATACCATTCTGACAGTGATGTGATGTGGAGGAGCAGTGCACATACCATTCTGACAGTGATGTGATATGGAGGAGCAGTGTCTTAGAGTGATGTGATGCAGATGTGCAGGGCATAGGTTCATAGGTGTTTACTAGGTTAAAGACCACAAGGGCCTTTTTAAGCCTAGCCATGCATCCCAAATATCTGACAAGTTCTGATACCCTAGATAAGTGTAATCAGGAGGTTGAGAGATGAAACATTTGCAAGCAGGGGCCTGGGAGATGAATCATTTACAGGTTGCCTGTGTCCATTAGAGACACAGGTGCCAAACTATGGAAGAATTTCCTATTCCCCAACCAGTTGTCCAAGTTGCACTTGAATTGGGTTAGGGAAGAACTCTGCTTCACATGGATTGGGGGGGGCTTTTCCAGAGATTGGGTAGTCTCTGGGATACATACCTGTCTCTCTAGCAGACCCTATTTATATCACAGGCAAGGTTTAAGTCTCTAGAATGGGTAATTCTGGTGCTGTTTGTTTTGTGGATATGCAGGAGATCCCATTCAGGAATAGGGCCTTGAGGCGGTCTACATAGGACATTTTAATTGAACCCTGTATTCTTTTAGTGAAAATTCTCTGTTGTTGTTCCATTTGTTGGATATGCCTGGTGTATAGGTCTTCTGCACCACTCTGACAGTTGAACACATACCATTCTGACAGTGAAGTGATGTGGAGGAGCAGGGGACTCACAGCACTTAGTACTTTGCCACTGTAGTTGTGTATAAGCTTTTGTCCTTGCACAGGTATTGGAGAGGTCTTGGGAGTTTAGCAGTGTATGGTACAATCTGTGTGCAGTATATGGATGTGGAGAAGACCTATAACGGTGAACCTCAGAATACATCATGGAAGGTGGAGTAAGTCAGATGGGCTTAGGATTTATCTAAGGTTTTTCTTTCAATTGCTTTTCAGGATTTTCTTAGAAAGTATTTCAAAGCACAATTGTTTGAAGATTGTCCAGTTTAGGACTGTATGGGTAGCATCTTTAATATCATTGACAGCTTTGCTCTCTTGGTTTCAGTTGCCTGAGATCATGCATTGGGTGGTACACTGCTGATCGGGAAATGCTTTCATTTCAGTTGCTTTACAATCCCTGGCATGGTTCTCTCAATAGTTGTTGCTGCTGAAGAGGTAAGATCTCTGCTAAATGGTGGAATTTCAGTATCTTGGTTGGGGATCTTGTTCATCTGTCTGGGTGCAGAGAACTAGGAGACTGAACATTTGTTACATGCAACTGCAGCAGTATCGTGGACACTGTACTGAACTGCACATAGTGATGTCAGATTAATGCTATATGATAAATCTCTAAATTTACCAGTCAGTCTGTCTTTCTCTCCACACCTATGTTCAAGAGCTTTTGGAATGGTAAAGTAAATGATCTCATAGATACAAGCAGCAGAAATTTGGATCTGTGAGAAAGGCTTCTTATCCTTTTGGGTAAGAGGAACTGGTTGTAATTGTTTTGGCACCCAATAAGGATTCCTTATCTACAACTCCTCTAGGATGTTTGTTGGGCTTACAGCACAGAGAAGCAAGATTAGAGTAGACGTAGAGCATCACTTACTATTCTGTTACACCATATATTCATCCTGTTAGAAATTGTACACTATACTCTCATTCATATGCAGACTGTAAAACCACAGATGTTATTTATTTTTGTTTCTGCCAAATATGTCATGCCTTCTATATAGGAAAAACAAATAGAAACTTAAAGGATAGAATATTGGAACACATAGGAGACATCAGAAATAACAAAACTACTAGTGCGCTTGCTCAACATGTTTTAAACACTGACCCTTCGCACTCTTTCAAGTTCTTTGTTTTACAACATACACATAGAAATGTGAGGGGAGGAGATATAGAAAATTTCACAGAGAGCCGAGAACAAAGATGGATTATCAAGCTCAATGCTGATAGATATCAAGGCTTAAATGGTTGTACATCACTGGTTCCATTTCTTAAAGCTAGACGCCTTCAACACAATTAATTTTTTGCATAAAATAAAAATATATATATACATATATTTCTTTTATTATATATTTTGTATTATGCATTCTTTTTATATATATATATTATATACATGCATTTTCATGAGATTATTTAATTGTTTTAAATTAGATATGCATAAATATGAATATACTATGCATTTTTATTTATATGCATTTTTATATATATGCATTTTTAATGAGATTATTTAATTGTTTTAAATTAGATATGCATAAATATGAACATACTTTACATTTTTGTATATATATTTTATATTCATATGTGTATTTTACAATATTCTTGTCATATATGCCTTTAAATTTTCAAAAGTTGTATGATGTCACTAATTGGAAAAAATTTTTTTGACTGAGAGTGATATAAAACAAGCAGTTGAACAGTTAATTCTTTGTCTGATGAAGCAACGAAGGTTGCACCTCTCCTTTTTACTTTGTTTAAATAAAGACGTTATTGTGTGGTACCCGGTATAGTGTTTTCTCTCATATATTCATCTGTTACAAAGTGTGTCACATTTCCGGAACTGCAAGTTTTTTTTTTCTCAAACCAAAGTTTACATTGGAGTCCACTGTTGTGATGTGGTAGATGTTGAAAAGCTCATCACGAAAGCATGGAAATAATTTCTCTCCGATCAGCTGACAGTGGTGGTGAGTGGATAATTGTCAAAAATGGGGAAAATTAAATGTTATGTGAGCCAAAAGTACAGCCACTCTCAAGAGAGTGCAGACAGAGCTGTTTCATTCAGGGAGAGAAAATATGGGTCTTATGATGATTTTCTCTACCATGGTCTGATTATCTCCAGAATGTAGTGCTTTGTGTTTATTGTTAAGTGTCTTTAAAATTATAAGAATCCCTAGAGCATGTATAACATGCTTGTTCACACACATGCACACACACATTTTCAAAGTGTTGTAAGATATTAGAATTTCTTCAGACAACACTGTTTTGACCTTGTTTTGACCCTGGTGCTTTTCTGCCTCATTTTAAAAACTGAGATTTAAGCTTACACATTTCAGTTTTGCTCTCAAGCATACACTTGCTCCTTCGAGGCTTACTGAAGTTCTTAATAAAACTTAATCTATTTATTAAGCATACGTTATTAAATCAAACAACTAAGTCTGCAACGATTCCTTAGAATCAACTATATGGGGTTTATTAACTACAGGTGGAGTAATCATTACACAATGTAAGAAAGCATTGTTTTTTTCTGGTCTGCTGCTATGAGTTTTTAAAAGGAGATACGGTAATTTTTTGTTGAGTGGTATGATTTTGAGAAATGATGCCACAGAAACAGAAGTGCCCTTGTCCTCTGGTATGTTTCATTTGTGTTGGAATTTATATATATAGCACATTGAAAATTATACATGGAGCCATGATATGTAAAACTAGTAACAAGATTTAAAAATATCTGTCTTTTCATCTATGGTTTGTGTGTGTGAGTGTGTCTGTGTGCTACTTGTATGCATTGTGTAATCGTGTGGTTATGTGGAGTCATTTGTGAAAAGACGACTTTTTCAAATTAAGTTCAGTATTGCTGTTGCGCAAGGCATAGAGCTGTGCACATATAACGCTTGCAGAACAAGCATACTAGACTGTTTGCAGTACTATATCCTGAAAAAGTGATTGAAAAAATCCATGAATAAAATATTGCATTAATAAGAAATTCTGTTGATCTGCTGGCATTGCTGCTGAATCAGTGTTTCATTTCAAAGCCTGCAGTGGATTTTACCATGATGTGTAATTACTTTGGCCCTGTACTTATTGCATGGAATTTTGTCAGTGATAACAGCTGCTTTTCATGTTCTCCTAAGGTTAAAAAAGGGAGGTTGAAAAATTGCTTTGCGTCTGACAGAATGATGGAATGTAGGATCTACAGTGATGAATGTAACACTGCAACTAGAGTAAAGAAGATCACAATGTTTTGCCTACTTGAACCTGCATTAGTTTGATGTCGATCATGCAAATTCTTTTTACATTTATCGTCTTCTTAAGTGAATTATACCGGTTCTGAGAGAGATTAATCAGTACAAAGTGCACCATTCTCAGCAGACGGGTTGAAACTAGTGTACATCTTCTAGAAAATATAGCTTTACTTATTTTTGTGGCAATCTCGGGTGTATCACTTTTATTCTTCAAAGTAATAACCTTGTGTGATCTGTTACAGATCCCATTGATTCTTATATAAGAAGGCAGAACAATAAGCGATTCTGTGACATCATTTAAAACTTTCATAGTCTTAGATCAGCTTTTGTGAGTGATTTCTTTTGGTTATATGTACACTCCTTCATGACTGTAGTCTGCACAAGAAAAAGAGTGAGACCTCAAAGGATATGATCAGAGTTTAAAAACAGCTGTAAGGTTAGTTTCCTTCCTTGCAGGACAGCGAGGTATCAAGGGATTTCTTTGTAACTGAAGGCCACATACTTCTGAATGGTCACAGATTTTACCTTTGAATATGGGTCATGTCTCAGGTTTCTGATTTTCTGGCAGAAAAGTAATGATTATAGAAAGCAGATAGTGCAATACGTTGCAGTCACAGATTTATACTTCAAAAAATGCTTGTTAGCACAAGCCCTGTTATTCCATCAACCTTATAATTGAAATATACCAGTATATAAGGAGGACCCTTAGTTTAGGACCTCTATCAGTAACTCTTGATTTAACAGGATGAAACCTATGAGTCCAGCTCCAGGTAAGCAATATGTCTGACATCACCTTCTGCACCATAGTTACCAATAATGAGTATAAATATTTTTGCAGACCGTTTGCCTTTAGAGTAGGAATAGACCTGTCTGACTGGTTCCTTAACACCACACAGCACCCTTTAAAGAAATGCATAAAACAGAATATCATTAAGCGTGGAACAGTCTTGGTTATATTTAACAACAAGAAACCTGGGTTACTTTAGTTTGCATCTTGGCGGGCTAAAACCTGTGTCATGCCTCCCTTTTTTTGCTTGCTATGCTATCCATTTTCTAACTGTTGGCACCCATAGAGTGAGGAAACCACTTCGTCCCTCAACTGTCAATAGGTACAAAAGATCCAAACTTCACCTTAGTTGCTGTCTTGTGTTATCCAGTTGTATAATTACTGGCTTTTATTCCAGGTAGCCGAGTTTCAAGGAATGCAGTGGCATTTGTTGCGGAAGTGCAAGCAAGAGTTTAACCTGTTATGTCTTGCTTTAACTGTAACATAATGCAGGATACGAGGATCTGTACCCCAAGATTTAAATGCACATTTGTTATCCCAGATGTATATACTTTGGCTGTACTGCAAGTACTCAAGCCCCAAGCGCTAGAAGACCACATTCACGAAGCGAGTGACACAAACACCTTTTCGTTTGTGTAGGCTGCTTTTCATGCTCAAATTCAGTAATGAGTGCAGACAAGCAACTGCTGCAAGTCACATGACCACATTATTCAAATTCAAATGAAGTGCGTGTGGCAGCAGTGTGGAGAGAGTGGGAGAGGTGTGAGTGTCAGGGCAGAGATCGGGAAAGAGATTTATGGTTATGGAAAGTGGAGGGAAGAGAGGTTTAGGGAGTGACTAGGATAGAAGTTTTAGGGCTAAGAGGTGATCTGAGAATTTAGATTTAAGGAGGGGGATGTGTTTTTAGGATAAGGGAGCAAGGACTCTGGCTAGAAACTGTGTGGAAGTTTTAGGATCAGAGATAGCACTCTGGTAGGTCTTGGGAGGACTATGTAGTTGTAGGAGATCAGCCCCAGTGGGAGTTGGAGCACTTGATTTTTTTGAGCTACTGACATGCAGGCACTTGTAGAAGGCCGTTTTACTTTCTGTATTTGCATATGAGAAATGTCCTACGTTATTTAAAAAATAGCTTTAAAGGCGAACTAAGGTAATACTTGATGAGAGAAAGAAAGAAAAGAGCTGGGAACAACCCTGATTCAACACTGTCCCTCTGTATGCAAATAGCCCATGCTCCTTTGCCTCTACAGTGATAAAAGCATTGTATGAATGTGTATTTATTAAATTAATACTTGTATCATGATTGTCCCTTACTCAGCCATTTCTAAGAGCCTCACTGTTCTCATTGTAAAAGTTGCATTTTGAATAACTCATTGTAAATATTGTTTCAAAGTTGTTTGTAATCATGTCATTTCCTTGAATTGCTGAAGTAGGTATACTTGCTTCTATGAAAATAATTGATGTGATACACTGTTTTCTTTAACTCTGTGATTTATGTCCATTGAACCCAGGTCATAGCTGAAAAGGGTGTGTCGACCCCTCCAGTTATCCAGTTACTAAAACATATTAAAACAATAAATAAACTAGGATTCACAAGAAAAGGAAGTGTGGATGACTTGCCCACATCTTTATGCACATAGTACTTTGAGAGAAGCAGAAATGCCTTTTTGTTTGGACACTGTGCCCCTGATCCTGTGTCTCTTGCATTGTGGTGAAGTTTAGAACTTTAGTTTAAATCCTTTAAAGTATCTACAATCATGCTGAAAATATGTAACAAAAAAGTCTACTGACAGAACTGTCACAATAATAATAATAATAATAATAATACAATAAATAAAAAATAAAAATAAAGGTTTGCTGGTAGTTGGCAACCTTTCCTGTACCTCATCCATAAATATACTTAATCCAAAATCTTGCAACCTTCAGGATAAGGTGGGAAACTCCTTAATTGCACAGCTGTGTGATTTGCTGAAAACAATAACTTTTTCAAATCAGGATTTGAATAAATCTATTTGTTGAATCCAGTTTAATTTACAGTATCAATCAAACCTATGTATCCAGATCAGTTTACCATTTGTTGTGTTCTGTGTGATTGTGTAGATCTCTGCTTCATAGGACATTCATTGCCAGAGTTGCCCAGCTTTTTTCTGGGAATCCTTAACTCCCAAACACATTGATCTCTTTGCTATGCATTCCTAGTTGCACAGGACTAGTGTCAATAAGTTACATTTTATGAGTGTTTATTCTTTTCTGTTCTCCACAAATATATACTATATAATATACACCTTCAAGCATATATAGAGAAAAATACAACAGCTGCACATGGCATATAGCAGACGTATTTGATCAATAGATCTCTGAGAATAGATATGATGAGGTTGAGAGGGTTTTGAGGAAACTGGTATGGGTGACCATGGGCAGCAAGACATTTCACATAGCGATATTCAGTACAGTGTCTTTCCATACCCAATATGGTTATAAAGAAAGTGACACCTGAGGAGTTATGGAATAACCAGAAAATAAGAGGTTGCTGTGCTTTCTTCTCTTATTCTGCTCTCACATGGGGTGATTCTTGTGTGGAATTTTCGTATCATCATTCTGACCCTGTGGGTTTTTCCTCGGTGCTCCTGTTTCTTTTCAAATCCCAATGACTTGCTTTAGGTAGATTAGTGGTCCTGTGTGTGTGTGTGTGTGTGTGTGTGTGTGTGTGTGTGTGTGTGTGTGTGTGTGTGTGTGTGTGTGTGTGTGTGTGTCTGTGTCTGTGTGTCTGTCTGCCTGCCTATCTGTCATGTGAGTTAATGTGTATATCCTGTGATGGGCCATCATCTTCTTTAGAAATATCTTTTATTTTATGACCATTAAGTGCCAAGACAGGCTCTTCCTTCTCCACATGTCTACATGTGGTAATCTTGATATTTGAAAATAAATTACAAGAGTACACGGAGAAGTACTGTTTCTTCTGTAATGGATTCTTCAGGATATCTTTACTGTATATGAAGAGGGTGTTTAATAGAAAGCATGCATTCAAAGACTGCTGCTTGGTCAGTGATGCTTTTCAACTGATGGAAAAAGACCTGTGGACCTTTATTAAGATAGCCAACATAATCCATAGTCTCAAATTAAAATTCAAACAAAACTGAAAACACCAGGAGTCCAGTACATTCAAGCTATACCCAGGATAGAAACAAGTTCTTAGTCTCAAATTAAAATTCAAACAAAATTGAAAACACAAGGCCATTCCATCCAAGCTATACCTTGACTATAAACAGCACTTATCAGATTGGTTATAAGAAAGGTGGGAACACTAGTTGATTCTATTAAGTGGAAATACTTATTTGGGGGATAGATGAGATGAACAGATGACCAGTGGAAGGAAATGTGCCTGGTTTACTTGTGTTTGCATTAAGGCTAGTATGGGTCCAGCAGATGACAATCATTTATTTATAGTATAGTATACATTACTGGGTTATATTAGGTAGAACAGCAGAACCATTTCCACTTATACTTTCTGAATAAACATCTGAATAGCCCAGATAGATCAGAAATCTACCTCTGTTAATAAAATTAAACAAACAAATATGCATGCATGCATGCATACATCCATCTACAACCCTGCAACCATTTTCCCATTTTTGCACATGGTGTCTCTTTTATAAATGTGAGGAGGTCATGGTCCTCTGGGAAAGATTTGTTAAGGAGTAGGAAGGGAATTCTTAAAAAAAATGTGTATATATATATATGTATTTATGTGGTGCAGCAGTAGCGTTGTTGGCTCACAGCAAGAGGTTCCCCTGGTCGATTCTCGGCTGGAGTGTGGGGAGTGCCTTCTGTGTGGAGTCTGCATGTCCTCCCCGCGGTTGGGTGGGCGTTTGAAAGACATGCATAAATGGGCATGCCTTCATTGAGGGTTGAATATCAAGCTGGCACCTCGGTGTTCGTGAAAATCTACTGCCAATCATTAGCGGACCGGAGTTCCGCTGTGGCGACCCCTAACCGGGAAAAGCCGAAAGACAACAACAATTTATTGAAAGCAGACAGTAGTTTATAGACAGAGTAACACAGTGTGGATTACTGTATATGTGAGACAGAGTGATAAGTTGTCAAACAAAAGAATACAAAGTTGGATAACAAAGCTGATGAAAAGGGGGGAGTTAATGATGTAGAGCGGAGGCAGATGAAGATAATATCTATTAAACAAGAGAAGTACTACTGAAATAAGTGGCTGGTAATGAGCAATTAATGCAACCTGGGGAAACGTGATAGGAATCTCTTTGGGGAGTGGGAAAAGTTACAGTAAAGTCTGCAATGACTGCCACCAGGTAGAAGTGACAGATGGGAGTTTAGAGACTGTCTGCATACTCAGTGGCATGCATTAGTAAAGAATTATCAGGAGTAGAAGCAGGCAGGTTAAAAAAAACATGGTTTAAGCCTTGTAATTGTGTTATGTTTTGCTATTAATATAATGAATTATTTGATACTACCTGGGACTGTACATGTATATACATATATTATACACTGGCTGTGGTGCATCGCTGTCAAACTAAATTAATGAAAATAGCTGGAAAATGTTAAAAGCCTTTGTAATTTGTTTATATTGGCTTTTAGCTCCTGGCTGGGCTGCTCATTAATACAGTATGGAATGACCAGGCCAGATGCCAGCTGGCAATCCTTATCTAATAACTTCTTATGTAAAATGTAATTGTGCTAATTTTTGTGTCCCACACCATTAAAATAGCAAATCTGGGAAGTTAAATGAAAAAGCTGTCATTCTCCTGTGACTTATGTTTACAGTAAGGACCTAGATATCTAACATATTGCTGGATTAGTTCTAGACTGAAGCAACGGACTTTAAGCTTAGACTTCCTGTGCCTCCCCACCAAACAAGATCCAGCTATTTTTGTCACACTTTTTCTCAGTGTTGCAAACATTAAAATGCTATAATTTCCCCAGTCTGTTTGCTATAAGGATTCCTCCCCGCTGCTCTTGGGCTAGACCTATCCCATGTAATGTGTTTGGTTCATTTGCACCAAATGCAGCAATGCATTGGCTTCTGGTCTGTAACCAGAGCTTAATGACTTAACTAATGCTTGTTTAGTTCTTGTTTGGTACCATATGCTGCATTGATGCCAACACACGTGCTTGCTAGCTGGGCATTTTTAAAGTTCCCTGCTGTCACTGCTTCTTCATACTATATTGTTCTTCTGTCAGCTACAAAAACATCTTTTCCATCCTAATATTGAATTTGTCGGAGTATATAATTCCTTCAGACTAACAGACCATTTTTGCCAGGACTATGTGAATCAAATCCATGATAGTGTGATAACCTAACTTGCCACTCACTATCTTACAGCTAATCTGGGTTTGTTTTGACAGACACTATATGAAGATCTTACCTGTGTGCGCCTTTATGGTAGTGTTTAAATGGACCATTGTAGAAGGTGCAGTCCTTTCCAGTAAATAGGACTCATCCTGGCATTACTTCTTTGCCTTATTCAATGTCTGCAGTTGCTTGCACAGCCCAGACAAGTAGCACTTGCTGTGGTGTTTAAATACCTGTTCACTTGGCAAGTGCTTTAAACTCCTTGGCATGTTGATATCATTACACAGGGCAGTAAAAATTGCAGTCTTCCTTTGAAACAAACCTAAATCTGTTTAAAGTTCTCCATTTATAATGATGCCAGCCTTTCAGCAAGAACAGAGCAGCTCATTTCTATATCTATTAGGAAACAGAAGTGATCACATAAATGTAATAGGAAGTAAAACCGGCATGTGTCACAAATTCTATTATCAGATGAGGAAAAGATATTAGCTTTGACTAGTGTTATTACCTATCTGTGGGTTGAAGGTGGCAGAAAGGAAAGCTGTAAAAACGTCCTATAATTCAGAACATGCTGAACTGGCACCATCTACTTTAATCCCATCTTTTATAGAAGATCAATTAGTTAGTCTTAATTTTTATTAAACATTACTGATTTGCACACTAAGTGAGAACATGAATACAACTGACTTGGTGCAATGAGCTGCGAATTTGTAAGGGGAGGTTACGATAATACAGATGAATAAAGTAAACATAGGTTTCATGCATTAGACACTAACAGACAATGTTTATGTAACCTGATACAGGGAATGTTGGAACACTTACTAACTGTGACTGGATATACAATAATATTAAATCCCTAGTCCTCCAAAAATATTGTTCTCAGTACGTGACATCCTTTATGACATGTGTATGTGATTTTTAGGTGTAATTTCTAGTCATTTATCATGATTTGTTATAATTTTAATGTATGCAAATTTAAAACACATTCTAGGTCCTGAGCACTTGGCAAAGCAGATTGATTGTATTAGAAGTAGTACAGATGAAAAGAAATATGGATTATGTCAATTATCAGTTTGGCGTAAAATGATAAACTCCATGAAAATCCTTTATTTTTCAATAATCATGAAATCCAGATTTGCAATTTTTTTATATTACCCCCCCCCAAAAAAAACAAAATGGAAATTTAGTTATCCTAAATAAAGTCACCAGCAAAATGGGAATAATAAAGAAACTGTCTGGAAAACATTTCTTCCTTGGAGACCTTCACCATATTTGAAAAACGGAAGGCCATTGCAGCCTCATAGCAACAAAAGATACTTGTTTTATGAAACACACACACACACACACACACATACATGCTTATATATATTCACTTATACAAATATATATTGTATATACATGTAGATACATTAAAGATATGTATGTGTGTGTGTGTGCATATATACATATATATATATATATATATATATATATATATATATATATATATATATATATATAGATAGATACACACACACACACACACACACACATAATATATATATATATATATATATATATATATATATATATATATATATAATTGTAACATTGGGCCGGATTTAGGAAGGCTTGCATGGAGTCTGAGTAGCGTAAGATGGCAGACAGGCAATATGTCTGCCAAGCGATTCAGCAATAGCCGGCAGGGGCGTGCATGAGAGCTTCTAAAGCTACTCTTGCATGGACATTGTTATGGTATGCAAATTACCTCATTTGCTGCTGAAAGCTATGCAAATGAGGTAAATTTGCGATCCAGGAAACACTAACCTGTCCGTGGAAGAGTAGTGTTATTTGCAGAAATGCACTCCGTTGGTAACGGAGTACCATTCTGCAAATAGCTAAACAGAGCTATGACAGCTCCAAATAAAGGATGCATCTAGTTGAGGAAGCATGCCAATGGCCAAATATAAGGCCATTGGCATTTGCAAAAGTTGTAAATCCTTAAAATCCAGTCTTTTTTTCCCTGATCGACGATGTTTAAGCGTAGCGCAGCAGCGCACAAACTTGCTGCACTTTAAATAAAATGAAAAAAAGTAAAAAATAGCCACAAATGGGCATTTTCACTAAAAAGCTTGTTCTGCCATGCAGGTGAAAGGCAGGCTGAAAACAACATGGCCACTGAGTAGTGGTTGCTAAGGGGGGGAAGCTCAGTGTGAGAGATGTAACCAAACATTAGTAGGCAATCCTATGCAAATGAGGATAAGGATAGTGAATCCCAATTTTCCCTGGCATGTGAGCCATGTCCCTAGAGAGTAAGTGTAGGAGTAGGGGAGTAGTAGAGTAGAAGATAGGTGACATCATGGGGGGTATGTCTGAAAGACTGTAAGCTGATTGGAGCACAGTGGCTTGTGTTTGCCCTGAGTTGCTCATGATTGCAAGAGGCGTGTCTACAGTTGTCCTAGCTGAAAACAAGAAACCAAAGGTGTACGCCGTGGATATATCTGAAATTTCTTGCAAACTGGCACACAGCGTGTGCGCCGCTGCCCCTTGTGGAAACAGTAAGGGAAAAAGGAAGGAAAAGAAGTAGTAGGAAGTTAACCAAGGAGAACTAGCAGAGCTGCCAGATGAAATATATCAGAATCAGCCAATTACACAGGCAGTAGACTAGCCCAGCCCAGCCCAGCCCAGCACTTTAAACTCTGCAAACAGCAGTCTGCCCTGTTTTTCCCCAAGAACTCTGCAACACTGCAGTATACAAAGAGTGAAAACTTAAAAAGCTTAAGTCAGACAAAATGTTAGGGGCTGCTATTGCTATCATAAACCAACATGTGCAAGGTGCAGAGGATGGTGATGTTGTGAATGCTGCTGAGCAACCCACAGTGAGGAGACAGAGAAGAGTGTACAGACCCAGGGTAACCTACCAGGGGCTACATGAGCTGGAGATAGTGGAGCACTATAGAGTGGACAGAGACCTCCTGCAGCAAATTGTTGAGCTGTGCCGGCCACGCCTCACACACACAACCAACAGAGGGGAACCCACCCCAGTGGATACCAAGGTATGTGTTGGCCTATGAATACTAGCTACAGGTACCTTCCAGAGATCAACTGGTAATATGATGGGGGTTTCACAGGCATCAGCATCCATGGTACTGCACCAGTTCCTGGATGCCATGACAGCACGTCGGTGAGCACATATATTTCCCCAATTCCAGTGAGGCATTGGCCAGCAATATGCGTCTTTTCCACCAAATAGCAGAATACCCTGAGGTAGTGGGTGCAATAGACTGCACGCACATACACATCAAAGCACCACCCGGTGAGCGGGGTAGGGTCTACATCAATCGCAAGGGTTTCCCTTCCATCAACTGCCAGGTCGTGTGCGATGCCCAGGGCATAATAATGAATGTGTGTGCTGGCTGCCCTGGAAGCTTTCACGATTTCTACATCTGGCATCTGACTCAGCTGTACCAGAGATTTGCCAATGGGGACATCCCTGACTGTCACTTAGTGGGGGATGCTGGATACGCACTGGAGCTGTGGCTGATGACACCCATCAGAAATGCACACACACCCGAACAAGAACTCCGTAATGAGGCACACGCACAAACAAGAAACATTATTGAGCGTGTGTTTGGGATGCTCAAGTCACAGTTCCAGTGCCTAGACACAGCTGGTGGAGCCTTGCATTTCTCACCAACTACATGTACCCAAATTGTCATGGTATGTGCCATGCTACACAATATGATCCTGCAAAAACAGCTGCAGCAGGAACAGCATGGGGCAGGGCCAAACAGCCCCCCACCATTGCCAAGGCCTGCACAGGCACAGTGTGACTCGGAGGAGGAACAACCTTAGCCTGCCCCAGAAGGAGGCATTCCCAGTATGCCTTGGCAATGCATAGCACATACGCTGACACAGTAGGAACCCTGGAAATGACACCTCTCTCTGACTCGCACATACAATAAAAGGGATGCCTAACTTGACACTACCTGTTTTCAAACATGTATAGGGAGTGTACTATGTGTATCCAACATAAGCAGCCCTGCAGCACCACCTGAGGCATGATTTCCCTATTTTAAGCAATATAAAGCAGTGCTAAGCACATTTTACCACTATTTAGCATATTTAAGCACAGTTGCATGGAGCTGCGCACCGCGCAGACTAGCGCGTCGGGCAATGTTGGGCAAAGTCAGGCAAAGTCGAGCAAAGTCAGGTAAACACGCTCACACCTGCTTCACTGTTCCTTAACCAGTCATGTCTGCCCAGCAGGGAAATAAAAAGCAGTGACAGGGCTCGAACACAGGATACTGTGCACTATAGTCACAGTACTGAACCACTAAGCCATGACAGCATTTCATTGGCACAGACACAGCATGACAATTGTAGACTAACGCAAACACAAACAAATGCTGTATCATGCCCTCTGAACTTCCCCCAGGCCTATGCAGACAGATAACAGCAGGCCAGGCAGTGTGATGTGGGTTGGGTAGGCTATGAAGTCACAAACTAATATACGTGAAATTGGAAGCTATGATCTGTAGTACAATAGTATGCCTCAAGCCAGTACGATAGGCAACAGTACAGACTGAAATGGAGTACCTGACATAGCAGTGCAGGCCTAGCAAATGTGTATAAGTGTCAGGTGAACCCCTCATCCTATGTACACCCACAGTAACAATCAGGTGTGCCCCCCGGATAGAAATATACAAATAATAACTGTCCCCCCTGTATGTAGAAATGTTGATAAGTCTATGCAAAGTGACTCATGAAAGCCCTGCAGGCACAGTGTGCTTCCTGTCGATGTACAACACAAAGGTGATCCCTGAAGTAAAAACCAACTTGATTTTTCGCACACATATAGTATATATGTCCATACTGGGCATGCTCATACACTTAAACAAATTTAGCAAATTTCAGTCAGCAACATACTGAAAGGTCATACTGGGTGTGCTCACACAAGTAGCCCATGTCTGAGTACAGCAGTGGGCCACACATATCTGGCAGTTGCATATGTTTTACCCCAGGAACCTGTCACTATTCACCAATCCTGCCTTGTGCACACAGTTATATGAAAACAGACACATATAATATATTGGAACCCTGTCATAATCAAACTATGTACCACAAGTACTTAAGTTGTTCACAGAAAGTGAAAAAGCAAAGAAGATCGATAAACCTGCAATCAGTATCATGAATAAACAATGTGCACTCCAAACATTATCCAATCCATGTTCTGGCAAAGTAATCTGTGAAGGAGTCCATAGAGAACCATGACGCTTTCTTCCGCTATGTCATAAATAGCAATGTACACTCATATATGTCCTGAGTCAGTGCAAACTGTAAATGACTGACATTGCCAACATCCTGTCAGACAGGCTTATACATACATACCCCCCTGTCACTGACAAAAGGTCCTATCATCATACCTGGAGATTGTGAAAGCACAGATATCACATATAGATAGGGGTAAACAGCTCCTTCCAAACCTGAAAACATGGCATCTATGGGATTACATTGTTTCCCTAGCTGTATTATAAGTGAACTCTAGAACAAACAGACACTGCACCTGAACAGTCTGTTGAGCCTCACCCTCTGTACAGGATATGAAACTGTTGAATGTATTACAGCAACCTTTGGCACACTCCACAAGTGTTGGTGCACAACATACCATGGGAACTATTGTCTTATAAGCCTATTAAGCTTGATCTGCAAGGCCATGGAGTTCATCATGATGGAACTCATAAACAGAGCTATTGGGAGCCTACAAACACCCAACCCTACCAATTTTGGTTTGGTCAGGGGCAGATCATGGTTCCCAAACCTGCTAGACTGTTTTCAAGGCAGTCACCCAGGACATACATCAATGAAATGAGCTACACACGTCCCACATAGACCTTGAAAAGCCCTTCCCCAACATCCCAGATACATGTCGTATCCACAAAATTAACAACCTGTGCATAAATATGTATGTCATCTGATGGATTGCCAACTGGGGCACAGATAGATCAACAAGGTAAGAATTGTGGTCTCCTGTTCAAGCTGGTAACAACTGCTGTCCCCCATGGCTCAGTTCTGGGACCCCTCCTGTCTGGTGTATACTTTTCAGAAATACAGTCAAACACACGAGGGCTATGTTCAGCAAAGTTTGTGGATGACTGCAAACAAGTTGTCATAATCAATGTTTGGGACAACAGAGACATCCTTAAAAAGGGTCTCAGTCAGACTGATGTGGTGTCAAAATTATGGCCTCGAGCTACAGTCATACAAATACCACATAGGTGCCAACACCCTAAATATGGAGGTGATAATAAGGGATCTATGGACACATGTGGATAGTCATCTCTATTTCCAGAAACACATTCACAAAGTGGTCAGACAATCATGCTATGTGTTCACACAAACTGCCAAGGTATTTGCATGTAGGTCAAAGGAGGTTCCCTCTACTCATCAGTCATCAGACCCATCAGAGAGTACCACAACACACTTGCGATGAATCTGACTAGGCACCTGCAGCAGCTGGAAAGACCACTGAAGTACCTCAAAAAGAGGATTACTGGCCTCAAACAGTTGCCCCATGCAACAAGACTGAATTTAACTCAATCTGTACTCTGTTGCATACTGTCTACTCAGAAGATTTCTGGCCAACAGACAGGTCCATGTCATGGCAACACTCAGATCTGCTATACAGACCCAACTGATATTGCCAACATCCTGGCAGATAGGATCAGTGCTAACTTTACCCCCTCTCACCCATGAAAGAGCACATCTCTATAACGGAAGACTGCAAAGTTGCTGTCATCACAGCTGCACAGGTAAAAAAACACTGTCCAAAGCCAGTATCACAGCATCCATGGGACCAGATAACTTCCCAGGCTGTGTTCTACACAAACTACAGAACGAACAGGCACCACACCGACGTACCATGTTCAGTCATAGCCTCATCTCAGGCTTTGTGCCTGCTGAATGGTGCACATCAACGTTTATCCCACTACACAAGGGTGGAGACACTACGGACCCCAGGAACTAGCACCTCATTAGCCTGATGAGCCTGCTCTGCAAGGCCATGGAATGTATCATCATACAACTTATAAAAAAAAACATTGGCAATCTCCAAACTCTGGACCACAACCATGTTGGGTTTGTAAAATGCAGATCATGTCTCCTAAACCTGATAGATGACATTGAAGCAGTCACCAGAACCGCAGACAAGGGTAGGGGGGTTCGCACAGCCTTTATAGATCTTGCCACGGCTTTCAACACCATCCCCCACTCTGGAATTATAGATAAACCCAGTAAACTAGGTATAAATTGCTATGTCACAAGATGGGTTGCCAACTGGCTCACTGACAGAACACATACTGTGAAAGTAGCAGACTCCAAGTATGACTCTGGACCAGTGACGAGCGCAGTACCACAGGGTTCAATCCTGGGTCCTGTCCTGTTTTGTATCTACTTCCCTGAAGTAAACTTTAACATGGAAAGTCTGTGGCTAAAGAAGTTTCCAGATGACTGCAAACTAGGAGCCATAATTGTAAATACTAAAGATGTGGACATCCTACAAAAGGGCCTCACTGAGACAGATGCCTGGTGTCAAAGCCATGGCCTCAAGCTCAATACCAATAAGTGCATTGTCATCCCCTTTGGTAAAGACTATGTAGCCGTGAACTACAACATAGGCAGTAGTATACTTAACACTGAAAGTGTGATAAGATACCTTGGGTCACAGGTGGACAGTGGACACACCTGTGATAATCACATCCTCACAGTAGTCAGGAAATCCTTCTACGTGGTACACCTCATCACAAAAGGTGTCTCATGCACAATAGAAGAGGACATTGTTCCCCTCTACGCATCACTCACTAGATCCATAATAGAGTACATTGCCCCTTCTGCTATGTACCTCACAAGATATCTACAACAACTGGAAAGCCTGCAGAAATACCTTACAAAGAGCATTAGTGGCCTGAAATACATGCCATACACAGACTGTGTCAAAATGCCCCAGTTGTACTCTCTCACATATCGCCTACTCAGAGGTGATCTCTGCCTAACATACACAGAGCTGTTGAACATGCTCCACGTAAAATACTCACAATCCCTCTGATCTTCGGCCCCAAAACCCAGAGTGCAATACAAAAGGAAGGGATATATCCATTTACCTTATGGATACCCACATCTTCAGGTTAGTGGCACAGCATGAGGCCTTGGAGATCATGCAAGTGCAACTAACATTGGGCAAAGCTGCTTATCAGATTGTAGCCTGCTACAGTTCACCGACCTTGTTTCAGGAACCTCACTCAGTATTCCTGAGAACATTGGAAAATATAAAGGTCCTATCAAACACCATTATATGAGTAGATTACAACTACCCAAACATTGAGTGGGAGAATTACTCATGTACAACGTCCTTTGCCCAATGTTTCCTAGAGTTTAAAAACCAAACGCCCTGGAACAGCTGGTCACCACGCCCACTAGAGGTGACAACATACTGGACCTGATCATCACCAACATGGGGTACCAGTGTTCAACAACAGAGATAAACCCCTTGCTGGTAATATCAGATCATAAAGTAATCACACTGGACATCCACATCCCACCCACCCCCCGCAGTCAAGGAAACACTGTGAAGACATTTCCAAAAGCAAACTGCACACTTCCCAAGACCAAAGTGGAAAGTTCCAAAGCCCCCTTGCTATAGGATAATGCTACACAATCTGCCAAATCATTTTCAAGTGCATTCTATGAGCATCTACAGGGATGCATGGATCGAGACATCCCAAATAAAACCAAGATGCACTCCTCCAAAAATAAGAAACCAATCTGGTGGTCGTCGCCCATAAATAAGTTATACAACAGAAGGAGGAAACGAACACATGATAGAGTAAACTTCACAAAAGGAAAGGCATCACTGATCATTATTAGGAAGAAACGATGATCGCTCATAAAATAATCCAAGGCCAGTTTCTAAAGACAAATTGCCAAGGAATGTAAGAATAACAACCACAAAGCCTTTGTTAGCTATACCAAACATTTAGGTGGCAACTCCCAAATATGCTGTCAGCTACTGCAAAATGGCAAAAAATACACTGAACCAACTTACATTGCCCACATCCTGGGGGACAAGTTCAGTGCAAACCCCCCATCACCCCCAAAAGGGCCTGTGTCCATCCCAGAAGAATGCAGAGCCCCAGACTTCATGGACATGCAGGTAAAAACAGCCCTCTCCAAAGCTAAGAACACAGCATCGATGGGACTGGATGGTGTCCCAGGCCTTGACTTGCACCAGCCCCAAAAGGAACTACACCCTCACCCACATTCACTGTCCAGACTCAACCTTACCACAGGCTATGTGCCCAAAGAATGGCATACAGCAACAGTCGTCCAGCTCCACAAAGGGGGTGCCACAACAGAACCAGGAAATCATTGCCCTATAGGCCTACTCAGCCTAGTCTGCAAAGCTATGGAGCAAATTATCATGGAACCCATAAAGAGAGAGATTGGGGACCTCCAGACACTGGACTCTACACAACTTGGCTTTGTTAAAGGCAGATCCTGCCTCCTAAACCTAGTTGACATATTTGAAACAGTTACCAAGGACATAGATGAAGGTGAAAGTAGTCCACACAGCCCACCTGGACCTCACTAAGGCCTTTCGACACCGTTCCCCACTCTGGCATCATGGACAAGCTTACCAGCTTGAACATTAACAGCTATGTCACAGGATGGGTGGCCAACTGGCTCATAGATCAAACACACATGTTCAGAGTTGCGAGTGCCATGTCTGACTTTAAACCAGTCACAAATGGTATCCCACAGGTCTTGGTCCTGGGACCCCACCTATTCAGTAGATACTGCTCAGAGGTACAGGCAAGCATGGGAGGAGTATGGTTGAACAAGCTTGCAGATGACTGCTAACTGTGGTCCATAATCGACTCTATGGCTGACACAGACATCCTACAGAAGGGTATTACAGAGACAGATACCTGGTGTCAAAACAATGCCCTCAAGCAGAATGCCAAAGAATTTATAGTCATCCCCTTTGGATAAAACAAAGTGCACACAAATTACCACATAGGTGGTAATCCAGTATGTACGGAGAATGTAATTATGGCCCTGGGGATCCAGGTAGATAGTAAACTCTCCTTTGATGATCACATTGCCAAAGTGTTTAGAAATTCCTTCTATGTAGCCCAACTAATATTACCTAATGTAACCTACTTTGTCTATTCTGATGATGTCACCATCCTACAAATATACCTGTGGAAAGGAGAGCCTCCAGTAATGTGTATAGCACATCGTGTTAATGTGTACTGTCCTAGTATCATAACCTAGTTAGGTAGGGGTTTGAGTGTGTGTGTGTGTGTGTGTGTGTGTGTGTGTGCGCGCTCTATGTGTGTGACACAGTTGGTCAATGTGTTGTGGGTTTTGCTTTTACTACTGTATGACATATCACAATGACAACAGTATGTGCATTGCACATCAGGTAGCTGTTTGGCAAACACATATACGTACATGTGACCTCAATTATTTCATAGGTGGGAACCCTGCTTTCTCCATGAACACATCTGTTATCTTTGCCAGAGTTTGCTGCTGCTTTCCAGACCTTAGGTCACATCTGTATGCTTGTGACAAGCCCAGCCACTGCAGTGATCCCTGGCCTACATCATCCGTGTCACACACACCCATTACAGTTTCCATTGAATAGTGTGAGTGAGGGTTTATGCCTGAGGTATATTTCAGACCTGTCCAAACACCCTGCCCATGTGTCCACTATGCACGTACATGCAGACAGTGCACCTCCACCATGTTCACAAATCTACACCTGCAAATCTGTGCTGCACACATCCCACATGTACTGTCCACTCTCTAACACATGCTGCCAATACTACACACATCAGCCAAGTGGCACGTGGACGGACAATACACTGTTGGAATTAACACTGGTGTAAACAATACTACATTGACAATCATAGCTTTAATGCATCATGCCTGCTCAGCTACACCTTCAAGGATATCATTACACTTTACTGCTGACAACATGCTAACATTGCTATACTGCTATAAAGTCACCCTGTGCATCAGCACCATGTTAGCCTGTTCCTGCAACAATGTTACAGATGACAGGAGGTGGCACAGGTTTCATCATATGCACAAGGTGTGTTGTTGGTTTGCCAGAGGCCTACATTGAGCCATACAATCGACATGTGTGTGTGTGTGTGTGTGTGTGTGTGTGTGTGTGTGTGTGTGTGTGTGAGGGCCAAGAGTACTGGTATGGGCCAAAGTTGATGTAATGTGTGCGGGTATGTGTTAGCCCTAGGTGTCTGGTTTATGTGTGTGTGTGTCTGCATGCACACAGTTCCACCATGTGGCTGCCATATATGGGGATTTGTGGGACAGCCACAGACTGTACCTGCCAAGCTTTACAAATCACCGTCTCTGGCCGTGGATACGGAACCTGTGCCTGGCAAGGGTGCTACTGACATTATCAGGTACTAAGCCAGACTGGGTACTATCCTCAGAGGTAGACATATGTACACTGGACCCAGGTCCCTGCTGGGACTGGCCAGAGCCATGTGCACATGGTCTTCTAGGACGGTGTATGGACAGCCCACCCCCAACATTGCTGGGGCTGGTACTGGCACTACGGGAGCAGCTGTGACTTGAGGGACGTCCGCGGCAACTGCCAGCTGCTGATGTTGCTGGCACATGTCCACGTCGACCTCTCAACAGTCCCGCACTGTCCTTGACACATGGACATGACATTGCGGAGGACATCTAATGTCTCACCCCAACGTCTATCAGTGACCTCACTGTAATTATGGATGGCACCTGCTAGGTCACGGATACTGTCATTTAAAGTGGTGTTATGTGCCGTCTGTGCCCTTAGTCCCTGTCTGGTGTACCGTTCCATATGTGCCTGTGCCTCCATGACAGCCTGGAACATGCGTGAGGTTGTAAGATCTGTGACACGTTTGCCAGTGGCATGATGGCCAGCAGTGCTCTGATGAGAACCCCTGGACATCTGCCTATGTGGTACCATTCCAGACCTCTGTGTATGGCTGCTGTGTCCAGATGCATGTGCCATAGATACCACACTGTCCTGGCCATTGCCGACTGTACACTGTCCCTCAGCTAAGGGCATTGGTGATGATGGATGTATCGGCAGTATGACTGTGTGCATGGATATGGTGGACATTTGTGTACTGTCGATTGGTGGCCCAACAACAGACCCTGGCAAACATGCCTGTGCCTCAACACACCTATCCTCATTATCACTATTTGTGTCAGTGACATCAGATCTGTGGCACGTTTGCCAGGGGCATGATGGCCAGCAGTGCTCTGATGAGAACCCCTGGACATCTACCTATGTGGTACCATTCCAGACTTCTGTGTATGGCTGCTGTGTCCAGATGCATGTGCCATAGATACCACACTGTCCTGGCCATTGCCGACTGTACACTGTCCCTCAGCTAAGGGCATTGGTGATGATGGATGTATCGGCAGTATGACTGTGTGCATGGATAAGGTGGACATTTGTGTACTGTCGATTGGCGGCCCAACGACAGACCCTGGCAAACATGCCTGTGCCTCAACACACCTATCCTCATTATCACTATTTGTGTCGGTGACATCAGGTTCCCTGCTGCAGTGAACCAGCACAACCTCAGCACCTGTGAGAGGAAGACAGGAAACACACTTTACAACCTGTACATGATGTCAGAACACATGCACACATGCACACAAATAACACTCCTCACTAAAGCAAACAAACACACACACACACACACACACACACACACACACACACACACACACCACCAGCAATCCAGAACATACTCAATAGCGGTTGATGGTGGGGTACAGTATCATAAGCCAAACAGTTATATCACACGTGTCAGAATGCAGGACATGTGTTGCTCAGCAGCATGCAGTGTGAGTGTAGACAGTCCTTGCTAATAACAGTATACATGGCTTTGATGCATGTGTGTTGTTGTTCAGTGATTGGCCTCACCTTGGAACGCAATGTGTACATGGACACAACATTGCTGTGCAGGTATTACAAGCTCTTCAATGTGCTGTGCACCATCACTCACAGGTATACATACCATGGCTGGTTGTGTATCTGTGTGTCACATAGATATCCATTACTGATTAGAGCATCTGTGTCTTTAGCAGATAATTGTGGACACAGGTTTAGCACATGCATGCTGTGTATACACACAGGATGAGTGGTGCGTGTATACATGATGGAATACCATTGCTCAACATAGCCATTGTACAGTAGTTATGGTGAGTGTAGAACATATTGTGGACATGCCAGTGCCAGCCATGACATGGCATGCTACAACACAACTGCAACATTAAACATCACACATACCCAATGTGTGTCATGTGACCTATACACTCAATAGCATTACAAGACATATATGTGTCACTTTGTGCAAATGGTGATTGCTGTGCATATTGTGTATAGGTGCATATGTCTGCATGCACACAACATTGAGGTGTATAGCAATAAATGCTATGTGTAGTACTGTGGTTACTGTAACTGGATGGGATGTAGTACCATGAGCCATCATGCAGCATCATGTGGTCACTCAAGGCTACTAATGTGTGCCAGACCGGCACCTATCATGCTGTACCTGAACTGCAGTACCATGGCTACATTCACCATTTCACAGACAGTTGTTACATGGGTTTGTAAGGTGCCCAATAGGGAGCATTGCCTAACATGAATGTGTTGTGTGTTGAAGAGTGTCGCACTGCCCCATGATAGGCCTCTACCCCTCAGGTATATTATGTGTGCTGTGTGGATGACATATTGGATACTGGAGTGTGACCTTACAGTGGGTGTCTGAATATGCCATGTGTAGCATATCAACATGTACTGCGTATGACACAGTTGTGTATGTTGTGTGCATGTGTATCGACTCTGCCTATCCAATGTTCACTACAGTATAGCCACAATTGTTTGGGATGCTCTGTGTATTGCATGTGTTTGAGGCAGCTACTCATGTTACTGAGATGTGCATAGTCTCACAGCAAACATGCACAGCATGCATTATGCGTAGGTGTGTTACATGTGTACATGGGCTACACCTCACCTATGACATGCACATTTTATTTGCAATATTAAAAGTAGAACACACTCACCAGCATGGGTCTGCTGCCTTGCTGTCACACCAGAGGGACATACAAGGATATGAGACAGTTTGTCAGTGGCTACAACTGTGGCATTGCTACTGTGGGTTTGCAGTCCTACAGTAGTACAACGGTTGACAGTCACAGGCCTACAGATCATGTTCCAAATTATCAGTATTGCACAACACCAGGCTCCACATCTTCTAACTACACAGTACACATCTCACATATGCATGATCTACCAATAGAGGTAACAGTAGTCTACAGATATGTCATGTTACCTGCACGCTCCATGTGAACTTGCTGGGGGGCTCCGGCCTCCATGATGATACATGTCCGCTGTTGTTGTTGTTGGCCAGGAGCCACCAGGCTCAGGAGCAGCTCCTCCACTCTGGTGAGGGGGGATGGATGGTAACCCCACCACCTGTGGCAAGCTGTTGTCTACAGACATCAGACGCACGCTGCCGGACATGTCTAAGTAAATCACTGCAGTGATGGCGTACCTGCTCATATGTCCAGTTATGCATGCCTATGTCATTTATTCTACGGACAACATCTTGTCACAGTGCAGTCCACTCATGCTGGTCCTGACTGGTTCTTGAGAATAGCAGTGTGTAGTGCTGAACCAGCACTGGTCGTTATTATGTCATCCTCAGCAGGACTATAGGTTGGGATGCGATGGTGGGCCATGACCCTGGAAGACAATGAAACAATATGTGTGAGCAAGTCATGTGGCACACTTAACATTCTACAGTACAGATTTCACTGAACTGCCATAAATAGCAACCTATTGTCTGTCAGAGGATACACACTTTCAATACCACATATCAGTGCTCAACCCACAACTGCCTGACAGTGCCTGGCACGCTCTATATATTAAACCATGTTCTGCACAGCAACAAAGAGAAACCACTATGTAAGACTATACAGCAGTACATGGCACACAGTATGGGACACAATGCACTACCTAGCCACAGGAGGTATATACCAAGTTAATGCATAAAGAAATATGTCATCCATTGCAATGATTGCAAAGTCCAGTTACAGTATTACCAGTATACCACTCTAGTTGTTGATGGCAAACCCCTGCCTAAAATATGTGAATATTCGTGCATACTGCTGTACTAGACTGTACATGTTGCTAGATACGCACTTATATCCTGTAACACACATATGACCGAGGGCATGTTACAGGCATACCCACACACACATCAGACATACATACAAGACACAAAGGTATGGCTTTATATGTGTACCATACAGGACTGTATGTGAGTACTTACAAAACCTTATGCCTGAGGTATGTAATCTGTGAGGACTACAGGGAACACACAAAACAGTGGTTCCAAGCAATGTGGACATACACCATACTGTGCTGTTTAGGCCTACAGCTTCAGGTAGTAATACAGTTCATACAGGATTTGGATTCACCAGCAGTACCAATCAATAAGCATACATGTACTGCTTTAGCCTCCAGTGGCACACCCCAGTTAACACCAAGGGACTACGTCAGACCGTATGCCATACTGCTTTTTCTACTTATCAATAGCATATACATCTTTTGCTGGGATCAGAGCTATGACACAAAATGCCATGACAGAAACAGTTTCCCACTAAGCTATCCCACATATACACAACTGTGACACATTCACCAACACATTCAATAATATCACACTCAGTCAACCTCACATAGCAATTATTGCAACAAGTACATGTGAGTGTGTATTGGTTCATGGGTAGGTAATAGGCTATTGGCTCTAGGGCCTATAGAAGCCTAGCCAGGCGGTACCCTGGCCTTTGACACCCAAGTAATTTTTCATGTGCCCCTGTCAAACAGAGCTACAGAGGTGATTCACGGGGTGTATTTCCTATCTCCCATCCAATCATCAAGATTATTCATGACGAGTGCTACTGAGGAGCTTTGTTTGCTATTGATAGGTAGTTTGTTTCAGAGTATGGGATGTGTCTGAGATAGGAATCTATCCCTCCAGCATGTTCTGTTTATTGAGGTGACAAGGTTTAGGTCCCTAGGGCATTTAGCTCATAGGGATTGTGATCTGTTTACGTGGAGCATGTCCAACAGCTCTGGGTTTGACATAGCTTTGTATGTTAGGCAGAGGTCACCTCTGGGTAGGCGGTATGCAACACAGTTTAGCTGTGGTTTTCTGAGATGGTCTACATAGGGCATCTGTTTGAGGCCATTAATACTCTTTGTGAGGTATGTCTGTGGCCTTTCCATTTGCTGTAGATGTCTTGTGAGGTATACACCAAAAGGGGCATTGTACTCTATAATGGGTTTTGTGAATGATGAGTAGAGGGGAACACTGACCTCATTTTCCCTGGATGACACACCTTTTGTGATGGTGTGCCACATAGACAGATTACATGACTAGTGTGGCACTGTGATTATCAAAGGGGAGACTACTGTCCACCTGTGTCCCATGGTCTCTTATCACACTTTCGGTGTTAAGTCGACTACCACCTATGTGGTAGTTCATGGGTACAGAGTTATCACCAAAAGGGGTGCCAATGCATTTTCGACATTGAGCTTGAGGCCATGGCTTTGTCACGAGGCATCTGTCGCAGTAAATATGACACTCTCTCTCCCTCTCTCTCTCTCTCTCTCTCTATATATATATATATATATATATATATATATATACATATAAACATCCATTGGTGTACATATAGATATACATATAGGCACATATATAGTCCACCTTTCATGGTGGAAATATCAATTATGTGAAGGATGTGAAGTATACAGTTATGTAATAATATTGCACAGTCTTGTGCGAAATGCATTGAAGGTGTTCTCAGCCCATGTAGCTTTAGCAGGCCTCACTGGCTGCAACACTGCAAATCTAACAAATCACACCCACAGCGTTTAACCACCACATGTCATATACCAGCACTGTATGCTGTCTTGTTTGCCACACACTACAACCTACATACAAATATGCACATACCAACCTTCACCAACATATATATGACCACCCTTCACAAACAGTTGCAGTATGTCCCTTGCTCTATGCACATGTTCAGATTCTAATATATCTGACACAGATATATCTCTCCGTATGTGTGTGCCGTACCCACACAAGGTCCACACTGTTGTAAGTCCCTGGACCTCACGGCTGACCTGCTGGGCCTTGCTGCAACATGAACAGGTGTCACATGTGAGCACACAGTAATATTAGAGGGTGTATATATAGCTGCAAATGCTAGATTAGCATACTAGCCTGGTACAGCAGTTGCCAATGCTAAGCTACATGTTAATATGACTATCATGCATGTGTTACTCTGTCACATCCATGTTTATATAGCTGTATGCGCTACTCCCCCAAACAGCCATTGTCCACACTACTGTACAGAACACAGATAACATGGATCAGATGTTTGACATTTAATGCTGAGCTACATATGTCACAGTTATATCCCACTGCACACAGCTACACACTGATTTGTCCATGGCAGTAGTTATGCAGGGCATCTGTGCACAGATACATACTGCTGCCACATATGGATGTTTCAAAGTATGTAGAGTACTCTTCAAAAACATCTACTACATGCCAGTAAATACATATCTGTTACATACCTTTCCTTTGTATGTGTTGGTACTCTGTGTCTCTTTGGCTTTTTTCTTTTCTGTTGATGTGGGTGTGTGTGTGTGTGTCTCTCTCTCTCTCTCTCTGTCTCTCTCAATATCTGCAATTGAATGATTGCATGTGTGGGCAGCAAATACAGCCTGCTTTTATAGGTATCTGCACATGTGCATGTGATGGCCTCTGCACCAATTGGTGGCCACCACTTGGTAATTGCATGCAGCCTGCTGTGTGTTAATTGCAGTACTCACTGTCATAGCAACCCAATGCTATAAATTGCTATGTCAGGTAGGCATAGCCCTTTCAGCTTTCCAAAGTGGGGCCCATGCTTGTTTGCTGTGGACACCATTGTTTAAGTCAGAAGGTTGGTATAGTTCTTATATCTGAAGCTAGGGGTGTAGCCAGTGATGTAAATGTTGTACTCAGACCTGAATGTTGCCACTTCCAGTACACAGTTATCAGTGTAGAATTGTACTCACCCCTACAAATGCTAACACAAGATACATGGGAGTATGTAGTTTCTTTTCTACTTATACAATTAACTGCCATATAGAAGTAGTTATTGAGATGTATTCATTTGGCACATTAACTGTTTGTGAACTGCTATACTGTGAATATTAATGTACTCACTTCTGTACAGTTTGTGCTTTTTTATTGTTGACATTAGCACAGGATGCTCAAGAAAACCGGACAATTCCAGTACTGAGTATGCCTACCTACATCCTTGGTAGACCCTGAACACACAGGTATATTGTACATTTGGGTGGGGATGCAGACATACAGAGAGCATTATGTATTATTGTGTGAATGTTATCTTGCTGGACTTAAAGGGTTGCTGTGTACCTGTTAGTTTAGCAAGGCAAGTAGTCTGTCTGCATAGCTCCCAACTGTGGACCTATCCAGATGGTAGCCAGACGTTAGGCTGTTATTCTCTGTCTGTGCAACACACAGGTCTTTTCAGCACTGGTACAATGGCATTGTTACAGTTGTTTGCTACCAGTACATGGCTACATCCTTTGGTATTTCAGTGTTGTACTCCTACATAAGCGTATGCTTGTGGAACTCCTTCCAAAGCTATTTGCACAGTGTGTAACAGCAGAAAAGCTGATATGCCTGTGTGTTTCTACCTCGGCCAGGCCTCTGAAACACTCAGGTACATATTTGAACAGAGTGAGGTAAAGGTAGGTACAAGTAAGGTACACCTTCAAAATATTAGAGACAGTAAGTGGAAAGCTCAGGAGAACCAGTGCATATGGATTACTACACCTTTTCTGAAGTACAAGCGGTGTCTAACTCCTACATATTGTCATTATTCATTAGGTGTAATACCACACCTTTCTGCCTAACGTCAGCACTTTTCAGGGGATTTAGAGGGACACAGCTAACATATGTTTCAAAATCAGGGACATCCCTGAAATGTAGTCATAGTTGGGATGTATGTCCTCTGCCCTAATCAGATATGCCACTGTTTGTCCTGCTATGATACTGTGTGGGGGTTTTAAAGTGCTGCTGTAACATCATTTACTGCTAGAATGGCTGGTTCTCTTATCACAGTCATGTAATGCAATTTCACAACATCTGCTGGTAAAGTTCCACAGAACAGGTTTTGTGTTATGGCATTCCTATTTTTCCTTTACATTCACTCATTCTGATGCATGATATATCAATTCAGCAACAACCTGCTGTATATCTACTGTGGCTTAGTGGTACTTCATGCAGTCTAGTGTGTCCAAGGTCCAGGGCTCATGATTGACAGAGGTGTTTTATTTTGCTGCTGAGCAGAACAAGGGCCGTCACATGCAAGGTGACTAAGGCACTTTTAAGCAGTTGTAGGCGGTTTTGCGTGGGTTTGCGTGAAGCTCAGCAATGCTTAGCTAAGCGCACACAAGCGCACACTCGTGCAAACCCGCTAACTACTGCTTAAAAGTGCTTAGTCTCGCTAACCCTCGAGCTCATCTCTTTGAAAGAAAAGAAAATGGGGTGATAGGACAGTGGTGAAAAAGGGGCACAAAGAGGTAAAGACAGTAGGGAAAACAGCTCGGGATGTGCAGGACGGGTGTAGGGAAGGACCATAGCTGCCCATTTCTTTTACAGCAACAGCTGTGCATATGCAATAATTTTGGAGGGAAATATGAAACCTTCCACTCGTGAGAGAGGGGTGAGGACAACAAAGTATGTTGTACTGCCAATTAAATAACATTTTATATGTCCAGCAGACATGTGTGCAAAATGGGCAGCTATGTATGGGGAATAATTTTTTTTTGGAGCAGATTGCCCTTTTTTTTTTCTTTTTCCAGGTGATAGTGGAATATGGGGTAGGGGATGTAGGTATATTTGGGGAGGTAGGTTGGGGAGGTAAACAGACAGGACAAACAAGACACATACGGGGTGGAATATGACACGTGGGGGGTGAACAACATTGATGGGGAAGGATGTTTGGAAACCACAAGCCCATGAGCCCACAGATGGCGACAGTGGAACTGAGATCCCCACCCATGGGCAGTCACTACTGCATCTTCACAGCCAAGAGGGTGGCTGTGCTGGAGGCTGTGTAGGAAAGGCAGGCTCACCCGTGAATTGCGCCACTCGTGCCTCAAGCTGACATAGAGGATCAGTGACAGAACGCTGGATCTCCCTACGCACGAAGGCCCGGACCGTTCGGAGGGTGAGAGGAGGCCCTCCTCCACCCACACTTGCACGGGGGATGAGCCCCATCCCCTGCAGCGCTTCCACCCGAAGGTGGCACAGGCCCAACGGTGGAGGAGGTCCCGGGCTGGGCACCAGACCTGCTGCTGCCAGGTGCCATCGCCAGCTGAGGTGGGACAGGTGGGTCCACTGGGACCGGCCTTCCCATACGTTCTATGTTTAGGAGGATTTAATGACAATATGGGTTGGTAACAGCCAACAGCATTCCAAATTAGTTGTAACAGCATGCACTAGTATTCCCATTAACCTAACACACCAGAGTCCCAACAGTTGAACAGCAAGCATAACACATGCATATATAGAACAACAGTGGACATTCCAACAGTATGCAGGATTAATTGGTGGCAACAGGCCACCAAGATTGTGGTATTTGAACAGGGCACATACATCAAAGTAAATGCAGATATTTATAAACCAATAGGACATATGTCCCAACAAATGTTTTGAGATTAGACATACCCATTGAGGTATGGAATTGCATTGTTTATGCACATACAGTAGGGTGTAAAAAGATACCTCCATTAACAACTTGTATATACTTATAGTTTACACTACATTCCTATTGACTGCAGGTATATATCCCCTACATGTATTATTACACTAGGCAATGTCCGTTAAATTGTGAAATGAGTTTTGCTAGTTCTTTATATACCTGACCTGTATCTGACATACAAACTGTCCAGGATGCAGATGTTACTGCTACGTATTTATATATTATATTTATATTTATATATCTACATATCTGGATGTGTTCAGGAGACATTATCAGTTACATTTTAACAGCCCCCTACATTTCTAGCAGCACACTGACATTTCTAGGGAACACAATAACAAGCTACTCATGTGCCAGATTAACCTGGACACGCCGGCCATGAACCAACAGTTGAGGAGTGTATATATGCTTAACAGCTACCGGCACTCCCATGATCCACTTTATATGGGCCTACCCAAGTGTGGGTTGACAGTGCTTAATACAACAGTACTATTTCTATAATGCAAGAGTACAACAACATATCAAAAAAAGTGACACAGACACACTCCAGGAATTATACTTTTATTAATTACATAACACACTTTTCTAGAGGCTCTCTCATTTATTTGATATAACAGTGCATGCAGAAGACTTATTCAAGACGTATTATACCTTTATTAATGGGGTACAACACTCTTTTTCAGGCTCTCTCACTTATTTTATATAACAGTACATGCAGTGAAATTATTCAAGACTTATTATACCTTTATTAATGGGTTACAACACTCTTTTTCAGGCTCTCTCACTTATTTTGTATAACAATACATGCAGAATAATTACTAACCTGCCTGGTGGCGCAGCCTTAGCAGCCTATCTGCATAGGCTTGCTGATTCGCAGCACGGACACCTGCAGCTGTGAAGTAAATGAAGTGATATTGAGACATACCTATCCATAATATAGACTAAAATAGCAATTTTTACATACTTCATTCCATGGCTACCTACTCAGTAGTGGGGCATTTTCCATCCCATGGGCCTCCTGTATCCACTGGTTCAGTCGGTCCTCCTTGCATCTCTTCAGGTCTGAGTAGTGGTGTCTGACCTTCTCACCAGTCCGAGGGACACCTGTGGCACTAGTGAGATCATGAGCTAGGTGGTTCCAGGCTTCCACTTTGTATTGGGTGCCTTGGAACTGACCCTGCAGGAGTCTCTCCTCATGATTATTGACGAGGAGCCAAACCATTACTTTTGACTCCTCAATGCCCCAACGTTGAGCTCAAAATCGAGAGCCCTCTCCAACACCGGCCATACTGACTGCAGATGGGATCTACAACCAGTTATGGCAAGTATTCCCGCCTATGGAGCATAAATATGCCTCATTTCCTGCACTTATCTGTGATTGGCCGGTTCTGAGGAAACTCAGCTGAAAGCACACTTACTTAGCAATGGGTAAACTTCTATTCATATGTATGTGTGTGTTGACAGTGCATGCATATGAAAAGCTATCATGGCTTAGTGGTTAAGTACTGTGATTATGGTGCACAGTATCCTGGGTTCGAGGCCTGTCAATGCCTTTTATTTTACTACTGGGCAGACCGGCTAGGAGGTGTGGCTGTGTTTAGCCGACTTTGCTCAGCTTTGCCCAACGTTGCTGTACGTTGCTCTACGTTGCTCGACATTGCTCAACGTTGCCCGACGTTGTGCTAGTTAGCGCAGTGCGCATCTATGCGCAAACATGTTTTGTTTGCGCTAGTTGCGCGATGCACAGCTTCTTGCAAAGCTTTTGCGCTAGTTAAAGCAGTGCTAAGCTATGAGCAATTATACTGAAATGTGCTTAATACTGGCAAACTTTGCTTAGCAGTGCTTCACATTGCTTAAGATACATTACTTAGGCATTCATCAGTATGCATAACCATTTCACTTTCTTATATATATATATATATATATATATATATATATATATATATATAAAATTCGTTCACTACTACATAGGCCATTCCAATGCTTTTTACTAGGATTTCATTGATAAATGTCAGGAATTCTTTTTATATACAGATTTCCAACAGAAAATAAAAAGGGGAGTGGTGGGACTCGAACCGGGAAGTGTGAAGGCTCTACCACTACGCTATTACTATTTTGCTTAATTTGCATATAAGTTTCTTATTATCCTCTTTGATGTCTTGACTGCTAACTGTAGCTAAGCAATGGGCAAACCCACACAAACACGCACAAATACGGGCAGCTATATCGGGAATAATAAAAAAAAAAAAAATTTTTACATTTTATAATTGTATTGGGGTTTAGAATGTGGGGGAGTGTAGTGTTGGGTATGTACACATTTGAGCGGACTCGTTCATGTCAGTTGACATTTCCCAATTGAGAGACTTGCAGGGGCGTGGATTTGTGGACTGCTCGGCAGTCCGACACGCCCCCTGCACATGTGCATGCTCCACGTTAGCCTTTGAGTTGAGGCAGCGCGCCCTCCTTAATATGCATGGCGCACTGCCGTCTTACTCTTAGACTGGCGTTTCCGTGTAAGACTACTTTAGTCTTACATGGAGGATTCGTGAATCCTGGGGATTGTTTAGCACTTACAGTAATAAATCCTGTCAACGGGGAGCACCTTTCTCAGTTTTTAAATAAAGTGCATCTACATTGGAAATTGAAGGGAACTTCATAAAAATATGGCATGTAATAGAAACAAAACTCCAGTCCATTCACAACAATCTTTACACAACTGGTTTTAAAGCTGCAGTTTTCCATGATGCAGGGCTTCAAAGTAAAATGGTACTTACAGTCATCAGGATTTTTAGCATATTTTGTGTTTCATTTATTTCTCAACATTTTCTATCCCTCTTCAAACATCAAGAACACCCTGAAGGCTTCACGTTTCTAGGACAGCTTCTAGACATCTTTCTGTAGGTCGTGGAGGCACCTGTTTGGTACTGTCTTTTGACCCAAAAGTTAGGAATATTATTTACTCCATAACTATTAGCTATTTTATGAAACACACACACACACACACACACACACACACACACACACACACACACACACACACACACACACACACACACACACACACACACACACACACACACACACACACACACACACACACACACACACACACTTCTGATGGCAGTGCCATTGTATAGAGGCAATGTCATTGTAAAGTACCTACCTAATACAGAATACTTAGTGGTCAATTGCTGTCAGTAACTGCAGTAATTTACTATGCATCCATTTGTAGAACATTTAAAATGAACCAGCTCAGATAGTAGCAGTTAATTTTTTCTTGTCTGCAGGCAAATGCGCCTACTTAGGTGAATGCTTGTTATTGACCTTTGGAGCATATAGTTCTGAGTCGGGGTTAGCACTTTCAGCTAACGGTCAATCTGCTAAAGCTACTATTTAATCAGAAGACTTAGGGTCACTGTAGAATAAATATTTTCTTAAGCTGCTAGGGAGTACATTTTTAAATGTATCTAAAGCCATTATTACTAAGATCTTACATCTTCCTTCCTTTACTTGCATGAGGTTCCAGGCAAAGTTTCAATATATGCATTAAAGTAATCACTTGTGGTCTGTCGACGCCAAATGTCCATTTGAGAAACAGCCCTTGTCAAATTTTGTTCTTTTAGTTTTTGACTTTTTTATTAGCATTCCAAGGTACATGTATACTTGTAGTGAGTCCACTGTCAACTATGAGGGCTCTTTCCCTATCATGCAATTTAACTCCAGTTATCTCAAGCTATTACACCTGTTAGATGTCGCTAGATATGCCTCTGCATAATTGTCTGTTCCATGTTTCCCCAGGGGAGCACTACATTGCAGGATTCCTTGTAAGAGGTTCAAAATCTTCGAGTTCTGTTGTGCAGACCGAAAAGGTGCTGGTCTCTGGCTACATATATTTTCTAAACAGCTGTAGCAGAATTCTCCAAAGCCTCAAGCAACTTTCCCATATTGAATAGAAAACCGTGACTACAGTTTTAGCACACACATTTTTGGCATCATACTAAATGTTCACCAACGGAAGAAGAATTCCTTGTACTGACAAAAACATTTTGTTTCACATACATTTTATCTCAGATTTTGAAAGACTATGGATTTCCAAGTCAGCATGTATCACTTTGCGATATATTATTATTTATTTAGCATTTGTTTACCAGGAAAGTCCAACTTGGAATCAGACAATTTTCAGCAGAGGCCCCGGGGAGAAACTCTCCAGATACATGTCTTTGTAACATGGCAGGAAACCAGAGCACCCAGAGGAAACCCACATGCACACAGAGAGGACATGCAGACTACACACCAAAGGTACCCCAGCCAAGAATAGAACCAGAAAAGCTCTTGCTGTGAGATGACAACGCAAGCTGCTGCACCACTTTACCATCCAATAATAGTTTACTCAGGAAGACTACATTACTTTCTGAAGAAGGGAAAAACAACATGGGCAAGGCAAGTAGCCTGGAATATCACAATGTTAGTATTAGCAAAAAAAAAAAAAAAAGTATTTTCTGCCCGCTGTAGTCACCAATCTATCATTGTTTAGGGCTTATGGGAATATAACCAGTTCAAAGGAACTGCTTCCTCAGTTTCTGAACAAGGGTTATTCATGGGACAAAAAAGTTCTGTTTTGCAAAAAAAAAAAAAAAGTGGAAAACTCTACCCTGCCCCTACCCACAATCCTACACATTACCTCATGGAAAGCTGGAAAGCCTCTAACCAGAATCCTACACATTACCTTAAGGAAAAAAAAAACTTCCCTGACAGTATTATTTTTCAGATAAAGTGTGTTTGGTGATACAGTTATGATTTTTTGTTTGTTTGTTTTATAGCTGATGGATTGGAAAAGGAGAGCATTTTGTTTTTCTTTTCCATTTGGTGTTGTTAACCATTTGTTTGCTCAGTGAAAGTAAATGCCGACACTGGGGTCTACCACAGCATAACTACACGTATTGGTCCTAACAGTGGCCACTGCTAAAGGGTGTGATAAAAATGTATATCTGAAAAATGGCCAAAGTATTTTGTCACCATCTCTTGCATATTATTAAGATATTTAGTACCTTTGTAACTGCATTATCAGTTAAGGAAACTCCACTGTATTCAAATTAAAAGTGATACTACATACTGTACTTGCTGAATGCATACATACATAAATCCCCCAAATACTATGCTGCCCAAATGAATTCACCCTATAACTGAAATTCATTGTAATTAAAATGATAATATTTAAGAATAAAAATATAAACATAGACTAGCCAGTCAAAAATGGCATAACAGTCAGAAAGGTCTTGAATCTAGAAGTCCACATTAACATTAAATTTAATTAATTAAAGAAAAAATTAACCTATATTTTACTTACCTAACTCTCACAATACTACTAAAAAAAGTAGCTGGCATTGTTAAACAAAAGTTAAAAAAAATATAAAAAATAAAGTAGAAAATCATCCCACTTAGCCCATTCATGAAAAAGTTCCATATGAGAAATGGGAGGCTTTCTATTAGGTTTTTATGCTTTGACAAAAAAAAAAAAAAAAACAGCAATTTTAGAAATTTACTGTTAGACACACCGTTGTCGCTTGTGTAAACCAACTCCAGGCTTATGATACCTTTGAGAATGGTAAATATTCTGATAGACTGCGACCTTGAGGGTTGCCTGTATCCCTCTCTTTTCATGCTTAGAAGTCCTCAGTTCAGAAGATCAAAATAATGGTCCATTAACTTTCAAAAGGTACTCTTATTAAAAACACAAAAAGAAAAATCTAGCAAAGATAGATTTCTGTGTGATACCTTAAATATCTTGCATCAGAGGCCTCATGGGATATATGCAAATTACCCCTTAAGGATTTCAGGTGTTTCAGCTACATGGCAATTCTGAATGTCGATGAATTTTTCTTTTACTTTCATTTTTAAGTGTATTTATGGACAATTTCAGGCAATTAAAGCCAACACCATCTAGCTGTGGACATGCATGTTTCTGCCTTCTTATGACATCATCAGTACAACATAAGAGGAATTTTGACCTTTGGAAACACAGGGTTGTCATACCCAGCTGATATCCATAAACATTAGGGTGAATACAAAATATCCCACCTAACAAACTAAAACAAAAGAGTAAAAAGGTCAAACAGATAACCAACTGGTTAAAAAACACAAAAAGAAAAATCTAGCAAAGCTAGGCTTCTGTGTGATACCTTAAACTTCTTGCATCAGAGGCCTCATGGGATATATGCAAATTACCCCTTAAGGGTCAGGTGTTTCAGCTAAATAGCAATTCTGAATGTCCATGACATTTTCTTACTCGTATGGAATCTGTGGAAATGAAGTAAATCTGTATTCGCTGAGACAATGTACACAAATAAGGTAAATACCATATCCACTGGAAAAATGGTAGTTGGTTCATAGGCTCAACACTGTTGTCAGTTGCTAATTCCCCAAATCCATGATATAACACATACCGTGTCTCATACAACATTCCCCTGTGTGTGTGTGTGTGTGTGTGTGTGTGTGTGTGTGTGTGTGTGTGTGTGTGTGTGTGTGTGTGTGTGTGTGTGTGTGTGTGTGTGTGTGTGTGTGTGTGTGTGTGTGTGTGTGTGTGTGTGTGCATGCGTGTGTGTGTGTGTAATTATTTATATGTAATCTCAATCTATTACTTTTATCTAATATACTTTTCAACTTGTCACAAAATATCTAAAAAAAATCATCTTGTACACTTTTAATCTTAAAGACACTTAGTCAAATTATATTGGCTCTAACACTTCATATACAGGAAATACTTCTCCAAATTTTTTTTGCAGGGAGCAAGCATTCCTTATATTTGCCCCTTCCACACATCCTCACACAAATCTACCACCACCGCCGTTACACTTCTGCAAGGGTAAGAGAACTACTCACATAGTGAATTATTGCCGACACACAAACATAAACTTCTAAAGGCAGAGCTACAGGAGAACAGTGGACATTAGCAAGGTGCAGATCAGCACTAATTTGCATTGCTATTGCTATGATTCAAAGGAAACCAGCAGTGATTTGTTACAGCTTTATACACTTTTCTTTCAATTGTGATTTAGTCAGTTGTGCTTTTGATGAGTTTTAGATCAATCGTGAAAACGTTTTTGTAGCAGAAATGTGTAGTTGATCATGTATGTACTTGTATAGCTATATATATATATATATATATATATATATATATATATATATATATATATTTATTTATATGGGTCTATTATTATCGAAATTTCACTTATCCAAAAGTCATATCCATGACATGACTTCACTAAAAATTTTATTTTAATGAAAACCCAGAAAACTGGAGTTTTACTCCAGGGAAACTCTACTTGGCCACAGTGAAGAACTTTACCCTTTTCTCCATTTAAGTGCAATCTCACACTTGGTATATTTAGGGGGTGTGGTGGGTGGAACCCCCTATTTGCTTCCAGTCATATATTTTTTTTTGTGGTGGCCAAGCTGTAAGTTTCCCAGAGTAAAACTTTGGTGATTCAGGTTTTCGTTAAAATAGTTGTCTCATGGATGTGATTTTTGGGTATGTGGCATTTGGTTAATACAATGTAGATCCATATGTATGGGTCTATGTCTTAATTTTGAAGTTTCAAAATGTTGAATTTGTTATGGTAGAGATCATAAGTTCAAAGTTTTGAAATTTTGAAATGTAAATAAAAAAAAATAGAAACATAAAAATCCTTTTTTTTTTTCACATTTTTGCCAGGGTGCAAGCCCCCTGGCACCCTCAACACCTCCTGTGATTTAAATATACCAACTCTGAGATCGCACTACAGTGAGGAAAACGGTAACGATACTGTTCTGTGCTGTATGGCGATTTCCATTTAAACAGTTTGAAGTTTCAAAACTTTGATCATATGATCTCGACCGTAAGTAATTTGAAGTTTTGAAACTTCAAAATTTAGAAGCAGACCCATGTGTGCATGTGTGTGTGCGTATGTGATTGTATAGCTAGTGGACAGTTTTAACAAAGCTGTATCATACAGTAATGATATACAACTCTTTCCCCCTGTAGAGCAAATTACTTACCAGTCAAATGCTTTCTAGTAATGGCAAATTAATCTACCCACATTTGCATTTTTTGTAAGCCTTGAGTATGTTGGTCACATTTTAGCTGTACCTAAATGTTAATAACCGTGTTAAGTTGATTAAAAACTCAAGCATTTTCAGCTTTGCATTTTGCATAAATAACTTGGTGCATCAACAATGGATTTTCAGAGCCATTACTTTTTTCTGCCTAATGCCTTGCATACAGTTTCTCTGTGATACTTGGCATCTACTTCACTGAGTTTCTGAAGCAGATACTCCCACAGTTTCCTGAACTGCATCTTATTTAAATGACAGATCTCTTCCTTGATGAAGATAGAATCACAATCCTTTGAAGTATGCTATAAATAAAATAACTCACAGACTGTTTTGTAATTATTGTTCTGAGACTTTTGGCTGACTTTAATTGGATTTGAATGATTTTATTGTACTGAAAATTTATGAAGCCCTGGTTAACAGAATGTAGTCATTTCATAACACCAGAGAGTGAAGATTTATTACAATGTATTGGAGTTTGCTATGAAATATTTCTAGCACCTTGAAAATATGTCTTGCATGAAATTTATTCTGTTAAGTGTTATGCTATCTGACAATGTTATTAGCATAGCTTTGTGTACAGCTGTTTTTTCCACTTGATCATGAAACTGTATGCAGAACAGTAATAAAAGAACTACTTCAGGAGTAAAAGATCGGAAGACATATGAACATTTCAAAGATATTCAGTATATCGAGAAAGAAAGTGGTGCCTGGCATTAAGCAGGATAGTATATTAATCATATTATTTATTTAAGTGGATAATTTAACGAACCTTAGAGTATGTTTTTAAAATATGACCCAGAACAGAAAGGCAAAACTAAATGTAGAGTTTATAAGTAGTTTCAAATCTCTAATCAACAAGCATTGTTTTGTATGTGGGAAGAGTGTCAACTGACCAAAGAATACCAGGCAGAAACTGGGAGAGACCTACATAACTCACATGTTGATGCTGCTGGTATTAATTGTCATATTAAGCAGTAGTTGTTAATAATCTGTAAAATATATCCATCATATGAAAGAGCCTGGCTAATCTGGCAAAACAAATAGAAACCTTTATAAGAGAGGAAGGTTAAGAAAATGTGTGCTGCAGAATGTCAAAACCTCTTTACCATTCTTTGTCAAGTGGAACCAGATTTGTCTTTAGGTATAGGTATCCCAAAATGGATGCAGTTTATGACATGGTAACTTATCCTTAATGTTCCTACAGCTGAAATGTAAAGAGAGAAACCTTGTGAGATGGTAAGTGGTCCTTCTGTTCCTAAAGCGGAAGTTATGCCTACACACACTTATTGTACTTTATTTAGCTTCAGAAACTCTCTGAAGACAAAACATTGTGCATTCAGTTTTCAGAAATTTTGTGCATCTTGCTGTAGTGTCCACCACATACTCCTTTACAAGTTGAACTTAAGTTAATGATGATTTGAAAATGTCCTGTCTTGTAATAAACAGTATATGTGCTTCATAACATCTGAGTCACTAGAAACCTTTTCTAGGTCAGAACAGAAAACACTGGGTCATAAGATTGTATCATCCTTTAGAAGAAAGCAGACATGCAGATGCTATATCTAGAATGCTGATTCTGTACTCCTTCCAGTCCTTGAGGGGGATACACAGACAAATAAAGATCCATTAGCCAATCAGAATTTGAGATTAGTGTTAACTCCCATGAGATATTGGAGAAAAGAGTGTTCTTGTGACTGGAACATGCAGGAATATAGAAACCCATTCTGTTTTCCAGTCAGACTGTTATTTAAAGAAGATAAATTCCCCTGAGAGAGTAAATATTTATGCCTGAGCCTGCAGGTGTAGCACCATTTAAAGGAGTCATGGACAGCACCTTAGTGCCTATTAAAATACTCAGAAGTATATCTGTTCTGTCTATTTTGCATTTCCCTCTAATTGACAGTAGATTCACTTCCAGTCGCAGTGCACATGCTGCAGAAATACAATATCCAGAACCCACACATTTCCTATAAATATAGAAACAAACTTGGTTGGTTGGTGATAGAGCATAACAGCCAGGGAGGAAGCTTAAAGAATCAGGTGTTTGTAACAGTGCTGTACCTTGTGGTGCATTCAGTTCAACAGGTAGATATCATCCTTCTGACCTTGCAAAGTATAACCAAGCATGGGTAAAAAATAACATTCTCCCATGTAAGGTTATATAAGCAAATAGAGTAGTGATTAAGTTACTATATAAACAGAAGAAATGAACTCAAGAATACTGTATAGCAGAGTCCAGAAGAATCCACTTGCAAACCTTTAGAATTGAATGACATCACTCTGGGCAACCCCAGCATGAATATCTATCTGTCAGAGAAGAGATAGTCAGTCTCAAAAGAGATGAATAAGAATTATAAAAGAAGAAAGAACTAACAGTGTGGTTTAATAAAAGGAATATTTACTAGTTAACAAATCTACTAAGAATAAAGTGACACCTTCTGGCTTTAAAATATAAAAACACTTAGACAATAAAATGAGAATTAATGGCATGCACCTATGTATTCCAGACAAAAGCCACATTTTCACTATAAGGAAAATTCTGTTGTTAATCAGTAGTTACAGTATATTGTTAAAGCACCATTTGTCTTTTCCAGTCATCTTAAGTAGCTGTTTTTAAGACCAGCACGGCTAGACGCTGGTGGGATTTTGAAGCATGTTATGGTATAAGGGTGCAGTCTTGTTAAATTTAGTAGGAAGATGATATTTTCTGCTGGTCACTGTTTAGTGTCACTCCACCATTGCTTCCGGTCTAGTCCTTTGACATAATGGTGCCTGTAATCTGAATTCTTCACAGATAGAATGTAACTTTATTTCTAGAAGAGAACAGACCAATGGCAGGGACAAGCAAGTCTGGCTAATCGGTAATTCCTTGCAGGAAGGGCTGAAGTGAGGGAATCCATCATGTCAATGCCTGGTCAACTGTCACTTCTATCAGATGCACACCACCAGCTTAGCCAATGCAGGCAATTAATATGGGATACCTGCCTTGGAAGGGGCCCCAGCAATACACTTCCATCCTGGTTAACCACCTCATCTACAGCCTTGGCCAGCACAGATGTGGCAATGTTTGATGTGTCTATTACTATGGGGTACCACCCTGACCTGGAGAAAGGAGACACAGAAGGAGCAGTGCCATTACTGATGATGTTTCACAGAATCTGCTTCGTATATAGTACAGGTGAGGAGGGTTCTGTGCACATCCTTTTCTGGTAGCCTCTATTGCTTACTGTTGCAGTCAGCAGCAGCAGCAGTCAACTCTTGCTCTGTCTGTGCTGAAAGATATAAAAAAAGGCAAGCCATCCATCAAACACAGATGAGTGAGATACAGAGAAAAGTGCAAAGGTACAATTCCACATGCAATGAAAAAGAACTTGAGATGGTACCCACAGTCTGTGAAATCAGAAACATTATCACATGTAGAAGGATAAGATGGTGCCATAGGCTGAGACATAATGTATACTTTTTTATATGTTGGTGTGTATAATGATGCAGAAGCAGGAAATGATGGCTGTAGCCCCACACCTTCACAGGCAGGTTACCTGTTCCACAACAAAAAAGGTTTTGATTGGGGCCAAACTCCATATATGTCACAGGGAACATGAACAGGTTGGTATCCATGACACACGTGGCATACAGGAACACTGCACATACAGCCCATATGGAAACAACTGGTACCTAAGCATATGTTCACTATAGATGCATCAGGTTTTCTATCATGAAGGAATAGCAGTGTACAGGTGTATGTGTATAATTCTGTCTGTGTGTTTCCAACAACCATTTGAATGTCCGTCACATGGTCACTTATCTTGCAGGGATAGTCAAAATCATTCCATTATGTATTGTTTGTATAATCGTAGACCAGATCACTGCTACATTAAAACCTGTGTAGGCAGTGCTAGGACAATAAGGTCAGCACCTGCACAGGGTCTGACAGTGATGCTGGCACAGCACTTGATTCAAAGTTCCATGGCACATGGGCCCCATCTCTATCCTTCCTGGGTGTTCCTACATCCAATATCTGTGGCGAAAGTGTTGCCTGTTGGCTTTGACCCACACTACAATTCTCTTGTGTGGCTCGGAGCTGCACAGTTTGAGTGCATTCCTTTCCTATCAATGTGGGTGGTCCTTTCCTGTCAATGTGGGTGGGTACGCCATGTTCCTGAGAGCACCACTACAGCTCCTCCTGCAGCTGTAGTTACCGGAGGAGCATCAATTGGTCATCAAATGTGAAAACCAGCCGTTGATATGTAGCTAACTCGTGGGATCAATCATTAGATATGCAGGGCTATAATTTGGGCATAGTTCTCTAGCTACCGGTACCAACATGGAGATGATTGGTGGGTTTCTGTGCTTCCAGAAGGATGCCACTCAGCACTGCCATAAACCCCAGGGAGCATCAGATTCTGGGAATATATCTTGACAGATCTCATTGTGTCTGTGGTGACACACATTGTCATTTAGTCCATCTGCAAGTGGTGAATAGCTAGAGCCACATCATTGCCTTATCTGGCAGTGTTGTCCATGGCTAGAAACATATGTTTTTGTGTTTCCACCTCAAATGTAGATCACAAACATGTCCTTTTCTACCAGTATTACCACATCAGTATCACAGGGAGCCTCTAGTCTCACCATACCCAGCCATCATGTCATCCACATAGCATGGTCACTTGCTGTCTTACCTACCCAGACAGTTGTCCTCTCCATGAGACCCACTTCTTCATTGTGTTAACCTGTAACCCCAACTCAGGTTTTGTTGTCAGCCACATGCCATTTTATCCTATGCAGGATGTGGCCGGAGAGTACTGCACTGCACCCTGTAATGTCAGGAACTGGACCTTCAGCAGGATGAACATTAGCTCATCAATGTTTCTATATTTATTTATTTATTAGCATTTGTTGATTGGGAAAAGTCCACTGGGTCGGAGACCCATTTTCACTGGAGGCCCAGGGAGAAAAGCTCCTCAGAGTATTACAAAGAGACAATGTTTAACATAAGATTAAAAGTATTACAGATATAACAGGTAATAAAAGATTTTACAATTTACAATTCATAGGGTCATATTAATATTGCATTTGGATCATTACATAGGTTAAGATGTTACTTCAGTAAAAACACGTGGGTATTAATACAGTACTTTCTTTGCAGACAGTGCAGTTTACAGTATTATTGTGAAAGGCTTTGTGTTACTTACATATGCCAATCTAGGATTTTGTGCTGCTTAAGGTAGGTTTGCTTCTAAGGCATGAGCAAGATGGATTCTTTAGATAATGGGATTTTAGAGCTACTTTGAGAGATTTTGGATGGTCAGTTTGGGTTATTTTGGATGGTAGGTTATTCCATAGTTTGGAGATTGAATGGGAGAACAGACATTGTCCGGCTCTTTTGTTGGGTTTTGTTACAGAAAGCATGAGCTTACAGGACGATCTTAGTGCTCTTGTGGGAGTGTAAGTTTGTAGGAGTGAACCAAGAGCAGGGCATTCATTAGGTTTACAGATTAGCTTGTGAGCTAAGGTTAGTTGGGTGTAGTGTAGATGGTGGGGAAATTCAAGCCATTTTAGTTTGGTGATTGCTTGGCAGTAATGAATGTGGTGTGGTTTATCGGAGGTGAATTTAGCTATTTTATTGTAGCAGGATTGTAATTTGTTACTAAGGGTAGTGTGTAGACTGGTAAAAATAGCACTACCATATAGAAGGGAGGGGATGAGTAGGGTATTGGCTAGTTTTATTTTAGTGCATTTGTCCATATAGAGTTTGTGTCAATATAGTTTGCCTAATTTGAAATGAGTTTTCTTTATTGCATTTAGGATGTGCGGTTCGAAAGTGAGTTTGTTGTCTATTGTTAACTAGTAATTTGGTTGTTTTCACTAGTTCTATTTGTGTGCCATCCGTTGCAAGGATTTTGAAGCCAGAGTCAGGTGGTTTTGTAGAAAAAAGTAAAAGTTTAGTTTTTTGGGGGGGGGGTTAGCATAAGTTGTGCAGTAATAGGTCATGATTTGACGGAGGTAAAAGCCTGTTGTGTAACTGTGAGGAGATCAGAGAAGGTGTCAGAGGTGGATATCAGAGTTGAATCATCGGCGTATTGGATGAGATTCTGGATATGGGGGGTTTTGGGCAGGTCATTGATGAAAATATTGAACATTTGGGGACCTAAAGTAGATCTTTGTGGTACTCCTATGCTGTTGGGTTGGCAAGTGGATTGTACATTTTGCCACCTTTCTGATTGTTCTCTGCTTTGTAAGTAAGAGATGAACCATTTAATGGATTTCGTGGAGTAGCCGAGTCTTGACAGTTGATTTACGAGTTTAGTGTGTGACACTGTATTGAAAGCCTTGGATAGGTCTAGGAAGATAAATGAGGTATGATGACCTGCATCTAGGGCTTTGTTGACAGTGTCCATGAAAGAGAGTAGGGCAATGACAGTGCTATGCGCTGGACAAAACCCATGTTGGGTGGGGGGGATAGAAGAGCATTACTAGTTAGGTGTTTAAGTAGTTGTGAGTGGACACATTTTTCCAGGATTTTTGATAGTGGAGAGAGTATAGAGATAGGGCGGTAGTTAGAAGGATCATGAGAGTTTATTCCTTTATGTAATGGGGAATGATAGATTTTTACCATAGGAGGGGAACACAGGATTCAGAGAGAGACCGATTTATGAGAATGGTAACTGGGTATGCTAATCCGGTAGATGCTAGTTGCAGGTATTCAGGGGGAAGTTTATCTGCAGACAGTGAGCAAGGTTTGAGTTGTTTTAAGAGTTTCAAGATCAGGGAGGTTGCTACAGGTTGGATAGAGAAGGAGTTTGCTGGTTGAATATTAGTGTAAGGGGGTGTGTTCAGTAGGTGAAGGAAGGTGTGTATTAGGGTTAGATGGGCAGTCTTTGAGTAGATTTTAAATGGTAGAAGTGGGTATTAAACCCTTCAGAATTTTCTTGTGGTGTTTTTTCTGGTGCAGGTGATGGGTTTTGGACGGTACCTGGATTACGTAAAGAGGAGACAGATTTCCAAAATTTTGGGGGGGTTGTTGTATGAGGAAGACAATTTGGTGGAGAAATATTCTTTTTTATCCTGTATCACTAGCTTTTTTGATTTGTTACAAAGTTGTTTGTAGTGTAGTTAATTTTAGTTTTGTTCTGCCATATTTTCCAAGCTTTGTTTCTCAGAAAGATAGTTTGTTGGTTTGTTTCGTTAACCAGGGGGCATGATTATTTTTGGTTCATTTAGTACGCATAGGAGCTAGGCTATTGAGGGTATCTAGAAAGTGTTTGTTGAAATAATCAATGGCTTCATCTAAGGGGAGTGTTTTTAGTGGGTTCCAGTTGTGGGAGTTTAGGATACTTATAAACTGATCTCTATCAAAGTGGGCAAGGTTTCTGAAGGTTCTATATGAATGTGTTTTAATTGATTGAGGTTGAGTCCTATAGGTATATGCTGGGAGATGGTCACTTAGTGTATTTGGTAGGGTGCCTGAGTTTGTATAGTTTTGGGGATGGGTTACTAGTATCCAGTCTAAGGTTGATTCAGTGTCTGTTGATAGACCATGAGTAGGAGTAGTGATGAGTTGAGTAAAACTATGAAGGTTTATGCTGTATGCAGGGGAGGGACTGTCTAAGTTTAACCAATTAATGTTGGTGTCTCCTAGAATAATAGTTTCATGCAGTATATTCTGATTTATCCAAGACAGAAAGTCTTCGAGTATGTGGATATTGTGGCCTGGGGGAATATAGATTACAGCTATACATATTTGTTTGTTTCTATTTATGTGAAAGGATGTGAGTAGGAGCTCTAGGATTTTGAAAGTGGGGAGGGGTTTTGTATAGGTTGTTATTTGTAGTGAGTTTTGATAGATTAATGCTACACTACCACCCTTTTTATGGAGTCTGCTGTGTCTGGCACTTTTCTGTGTGTGCTTGGTGGGGGTGCATTGCAGTTCATACACAGTGTGTGGTTTCTTTACAGACGTTACCATCCAGGTATTGAGGAGGTATATCATATCACCTGAAGCACCTTAGGGATATGGAGAGATGAGGCAGTGGTGCATGCACTGTCTATGGTTTTAGATTTGTGGGGCTATTGATGTGCCTGAACTTATCTTCTAATTAGGCCTGTAGAATGTCACTGTGAAGGAAGTAGAGCTATAGATGACTTGTATGCCATGTGTGTGGGAATGATGGGCACTGCCAGGGTGCAGTCGGACACACTAATTATTATCTCCTTTGTGAGTCACACACTACCTGGCAGTTGAAGGAATGTAACACTTCCTGTTGAGGTACCATTTTGTCTGTTAATACCAGGTAGGGCCTTTATAGCTACATGTGCGCAGTCAGTAGCCCTTAGTACACTGAGGTGGTGGGTGATGTAAACGATATGCATGGTGGTGCCTCCCTCACAGATATGCTCATCCACATGCAGAAAAAATCTATAGAGGAACATCTTGTGCATTATGCAGACTGGTGTCTCTGATATACACAATGTGTTCCTTCATATGTCACTGAAAGTTTCCTACAGCTAGAGTTGTAAGACCTGGACATAAACTGGCATTCACTAGAACAGGAGATCCATGTGTTCCTTCACATCCAGTTTGTATGTAGTACATGTCATCTAACCTTGGTATAATTTCTCCTTCCGGTACAGAATCTGTTCATCAGTTGGTGGTTGACTAGCTGTTGGCATGTTATCCTCTGGCAGCAACATTTTTGATTGTGACACTTGGTCACATTATGGATATAGATGGCCACTTGCAGCACTTATGGATGTCATATGCTGTTCCAAACATTTTCTCCAGTTGCATCCCTCCAGATTGCCACATACTTTTTGCCATTATAGTCGGGTGCACCTTTGCTGCTCATGACTATGAAGTGCAACCTGCTTTCACAGACACTCGCTTACATCTCATCATGCACCCATTAGACTGCACTTCTTCATTTGTATGACATTATATGGTCATTAACATACACTTTTCTCAAATCTTCTTGATGGCTCTTTGTATCTCAACATATCCGCACTTGCTGAATTTTTGCACAGCATTACACTACATGTATCACAACTTGACTATGAATACTAACTATCCATTTTCTCAGTGAAGTACTGATTATAAGGAACAATAACTTCATTTCCATTCAATGCCATGTTGTTTTTTATTATTATTATTATTATTATTATTATTATTATTATTATCATTTTTTTCTTGTTGGTCTGTTGCTGTCCAACATTTCCATTAAAGCAAATATCAAATTAGCATTACTAGAATAAAATACATTTCTTGTTGAAACATCAATATGTAAAGATTTTCTTGATGAAAGCATGATAAGGAAGAAGGATTGAGAAGTTTTGATATTGTTTTTTTAGAGAAGTTTCTTTGTTTTTGTTAATTTCTTGAAATGTCAATAAAAAGTCATTAGGCATTCAAAAAAGATAAAACTGAAAGTCATGTTTAAGATGTTTTATTGTGTTTCATTTCCATGTCATAGGATCATAGGAGGTTACTAGGCTATTGGCCCTGAGGCCCTTATAAGCCTAGCCAAAAGTTTAGCCCATGTTTAGACAAATCAGCACCCGATGACCCTGTTCAGCAAGGACACGAGGGGAATCCCATGGGACAGGGGTATATTTTCTGTTTCCCATCCAGTTACCCAGATTGCACTTAAAAAGGGGTAAACAGGTACTCTGCTTGATGCTTAGATGAAAAAAATAAAAATCATGTTAAAATGACAAATGTGTAGTCCTGTAACCTTGTAAAATTTAACTATGTTAAAATCATATACATAAAATTCCCTCAAAAAAACTAGTATCTAAAAATAACTCAATATTCAATGCATGCATTTCTCATTTTAACATAATTTTTATTTCTTTATCTAAGATTTTTCACAAAAAATAATATATATATAAAACCATAATATGTTTGATACAAAAAGTTTACAGTTTTTTAGCTGGCTTTCAAGATTACTGACTGTCAAGATGAAGTGCACTTAAATCTTCTGAACACTAGATGGCATTATGATAATACTTTGCCTAGTAATTGTTGGAGACACTCCTCCTTGGAACCTCAAAGGAATTGTTGTCATTGCTCATGGATATTTGTATATAAGTTTGTAACTTAACTGTTTTTATATTCTGATGAAGTTCCGATAAGGGACGAAAGTGCTTAATATATATGATTTTTTTTTTTGTTTTGGTTTTAAGTGGTTTTACCAAATAAAACAGTTGCTGCTCGTAACCTTCTGCCTTGGATTTGTTTTGATTTTGGAGCCTTTTGAAATTTGTGTTAAACATATGTACCTGTGCAATATGCTTGATCCAACTCTTCTGGAAATCACATGGTCTGCCATTCCTAGAACCCTGCCATCTATGGTGTCCTCCCATCTATGAAACCAATATTGGACCAGGATAAGTATCTCCAAAATAAAAGCTAAGGTGTGAAAAATGAGTAGCAAAACAAAAACAAAAATGTGTGATTAGAGTTAATACCCATGCACTTTTGCAAAGGGCTTTCATGTTTTTTTCAGTAAGCTCCATTCCCCTGAAGTTTTCAGAGATGCAAGTTCAACTGAAAGCTCCATAGTCTGGACTGAAAAACAGAATGCGTATTGAAGTCGGGGTGGAATACTGTGAGGGACTTTTAGTGATCTGTACAGGAGTGCCTCTGAATGGTGTTGTGGCCAGATTGCAAAGCAAAATACAAGGGAGCTATAGGATTAAGGAGGGTTTCTAAAGCCACAAGTGCATTCAGTTATGCAGGTTCAAAGAAGGTGGGGCTAGAAATCTTCTCACCTTAGTGGTCTGTATCCAAATGGAAACTGGGTGGTTCTATAATGAGAAGGATTGGGATTCTCAGGTTGGGGTCAGAAAACTGGGGACCAGATCAAACCTTTTGACCAATAGCTACTCTACAGTGTAAGCATCAGGCAGTGGTTGCCTGTAAAAGATCATGCAGTGGTTTATGAGTGTGGCAGGGCATATGCACAATGGTAGGGTGGGGGCGGGATGGCATGCATCTAAAAATGACTGAAAGTGCTGTGGCTGAGGAAATGTTGACAAGTCCTCCAATCAGATATCTCAGGTAAAAGTGTGGGAATGGTAACAGATGATACCATCAGTTTTAAACTTGAAGCCTGATTAGAAAAGTAAAAAAAAGCTGGAAGGGCAAAAGAAAACTTGTTTCTGATGCAGAAAGAAACTTAGGTTTACTGAGGATACCTGAAAATAAAAAACTGACTCTACCAGAAAGACAGCTACCTCATTCACCAAAAAGAAAGCACTGGAAGGGTTGAATAACATGGGTGAGAAAGTCACATTTTCAAGATCCAGCTTTTAATGATGGAGAATATTGTCAACCAGGAGCCTTCTGTAGCAGGTGGGGGGGGGGGGGGTCACCCTTGGGTACTTACCCACAGATATATGGAGGGTTTCAAAAGTAGCAGAAAATGACCCATGTCTGTTGTCTCTTATTCTAACTGTAACTCTGAATGGATGCCATGTCAGGAACACCTAATGGAGAATTACAATTGGAGACCTCACTTCATGATAATTCCATGTACTACTTTTTCCAGAGAAAAAAAAAAGAGCATCAGCATTGAAAGTTGGTAAAGCCTTTAATGTGCCCTGTCAAACAGACAATAATATTCTTTTTGGTAGGACAAAGGATCAAAACCAGGGAGAGATTTTAAATACTGCTCTAATTCGCTTGAAGTATTAATAGAATGATGGTTTTGCATCAACATGCATTGTGAACAAAAAGAAGTTTGAATGTCTGTCTCTGTTATTTATGACTGATAGTATTACTCAGTGTTTTACCAGAAAATGAAAGAAGTTTACAACAGACTGGGCCAAAATATGAGCTGAACTTAGAGATAGATGTTAGATATACATAACAGGCAGAAAAAAAGCTGTTTCCACTTCTGCCATTTTTTTTGCCAAGCACTGTCAGTTCGAGTCCCGATTTATCAGTCATTAAACACCTTCCCAAGTGGTGTTAATATCAGGTCTTGTGCTAGAGTTGAGCTTACTAGCTTAGCTTTTTCTAGATATTGGAGTTTAATAATGGTGCTCCATCCACTACACAATATTTATGACATTTCACATTTGAGACTGTTAATACAGTACAGAAAGTGCACTTTTTTTTTTGAGTTGATGTAATATGTATAAGGATCCATATAACTTCAAGACATAGCCTAGTATTTACTTCCGAACTTATCAGTCCACAGACTATTAGAAGCAAATCAAATAAACATAAGTCATAATCAAACCAGAAGAAAACTACAGTTTTTTTGAAGAAAGGCAAGCCCCACATCCCCTATTAATTATATATACTAACTCCAAAATGACAAAATCCCTAGGGAAGAGGCATTATACCCAGTCCTGGGGATTGTTGATCTTGCACACATGATGACTAATAAAAGCATTCTCATATAGACGCATATATACTCCTTGTCCATATTTTGTATTTATCAGTACAGCAGCCATACTCTTATGCCATATGAAGACTCTGCACATACTCAGAGCACCTGCTATGCTAATGTAAATCGCAGTGTAGAGATACAAGCTCCCTTTCTGTGCATGCAGAGATACAAACTCCCTGTCCAAAGTTTGTGTATACTACCACAGCCATCAATACCCTTATGCCATATGAAGACTCTGCACATTCACAGGACAGATGCTGTACTAATTGTAAAGTGCAATGCAGAGACACAAATTTCCTTTAGACAGGCAGTGACAGCCTTGTGTCATAGGAAGATTCTGCTTATGCACAGGTTAGCTGCTATGCTAATGTAAACACAGTTCAGAAATACAACCTCCCTCCACTTTCTGTTCTTACTAACCACTACCACAAATACTCTTGTGCCATATGAAAACTATGCCCATATTCAAGACAGTGGAACTTTACATCCTTTCCTATCCAAATGTCATGTTTCTGATTTTTTTTTATTCTCCTATAAAAAATGATCCATTATTTTTTACACCGTCTGATCACCTTACCACATTTGCTCACAAGTATCTCTCCAGTCCCAACTTTCCTTATTTGAACTTACATCATGATCTTACTTTGGAGACTACTTCTGATCTTTGTACAGAGACCACATCCCCAAATCAGCAACCAGCTGATTACTGATATATTTGAAATAATTTTGCTCTGTTATTTAATTTGGGACTTGGCATACATCAGTACAGTTTCATTTTATTTTATGTGTTTGTTTATTTGAGAACTAGATCAGTATATACTTCCAAAGACCATTTTCATACACAATCTGTGTACAGAGGCAGTTAAAAATGTTCCTAATATTATGTTCAAAGTAGCAGCTTTGCCATTATGCAGATTTGAGAGATGCTTGTATGGAAATATTGCTAAGTATTAATTTTATTAACTGTCCATTTAGTTTGGTGAAGACAAAACTTCATCACCAAATCAGGAAATGCCATCTGGGGACTCACAATCTTCATTATACAGGCCTTCAAAATATGTATTCTAGGTTTTATTACAGAGGATTACTGCCAAAGTTACCAGCCTGTGTTGCATTTGGTGAGCTTTTCCTCATAAGTAATTAATTCAGCATTTTACTCGTACTATATAATGGCACAATAGGTGTGCAGTACTTTATGAAACAGGACTAAGGCTAAACAAATGTCAAGGTTGTGAGTTTGAGTCTCACCTACAGCAAGTGTTTTAGTCTGAGTGCAGATTAAGGTTATGGACTGTTAGGAAGGTACTTCCTGTGGTGCAGGATTTGAGTCTTTCAGCTGTCACCTGCCCACTCTGTGACCTTCTGGAAGTCACTAAACCAGACATTGCTTTTTGGTAATTGTGAATTCGGGCTAAGCTCTTTAATGGTCTTCTGGACTGCATGCCTAGTAACTATCTACGAATATATGAACCTGTTTGCAAAATGGAGTCAGTGTAACCTCACATGATAAAAAAGCATGTAGTGCTTACATATTTCTACCCAAATATGTGATCATAAACAGGAAAACAAAGAAAAAAGGACAGATTCACAAGACAAATATTTTCAATATTTTATCATAAAATATTAACAATAATGTTAGGTCTGCTTTTAATTTGACATTTACTTGTAACTTTATTAAGTTTTAACATTTCTATACCAAACTTGTAAAATGCCATCTAAGGGAACATAGAACAGAAACCATACAAGTTTTACTCACCATAGGTAAAACTGCCATACAACTGGTCGCATGTTATAGAACACCCTCCCAATCCCAGGAATCCCATCAAGCATTCCTGAAAACACTGGAGGATATGAATGTCACACCAAACACCATCATATTGGGTGACTTCAACTACCCCAACATAGACTGGGCCCACTATTCTAGCCCTAACACCCTAGCCCAAAGATTCCTGGAATTCATTAACTCAAATGCTATGGAGCAACTGGTCACTTCTCCTACGAGGAGAGATAATATACTTGACCTGATTATTACAAACATGGGGTCCAAATGCTCCACACCGGATATAAACCCCTCACTAGTAAGATCTGACCATAAACTGATCACGTTGGATGTACATATCCCACCCCCACCCCCAGAACAAAGGACTACAGTGGAAAATTTTTCAAAAGCTGACTTTACACTCCTTAAGTCAGAAAGGATATCCTTTAAGCCTACTGGGTTAATGGAAACCACATCCCAAAATGCTGAATCCTACACAACAGCCTTCTACGGACATCTCCAAGAATGCATGGATCAAGCAATCCCAACTAAAACCAAGACCCTCTCCACCAAGGGAAAACGCCCGGTTTGGTGGACCCCGGCTATAAACAAACTGTACAACAAAAGAAGGAAGCTACTGCTGGAAAAAGCCAGATCCCACAAGGGAAAGGCTTCCCTGATCAGCACAAGTAAAAAACTACGTTCTCTCATAAAAACATCTAAAGCAAACTTTGAGAGAAAGATTGCCAAGGATACCAAAGACAATCACAAGGCCTTCTTCAATTATGTCAGAACCTTGGGAGGAAATTCTCAGATATGCTCTGAGTTGGTACACAACGACAAAAAATTCACTGACCCTACCGACATTGCCAATATTCTGGCAGATAGGTTCAGTGCAAATTTCTCCCTCCCTCACCCCTAAAGATGTAGTAATTATCCCTGCTGAATGTAACCTACCTGTCATCTCAGACATACAGGTGAAATCAGCACTCAACAAAGCAAAAAACACAGCATCTATGGGACCCGATGGTATCCCCGGTTGCGTGTTACGTGAACTTCAAGATGAACTAAACCCGCACCTAAAAACGCTATTCAATCTTAGCCTCACTACAGGATATGTACCTGAACACTGGCGACAGCAACAGTGGTCCCACTCCACAAAGGGGAAATTCTACTGACCCTGGTAACTACCGCCCCATAAGTCTGACCAGCCTGGTCTGCAAGGCTATGGAAAGAATCATCATGGAACTCATAAATGGCGATATTGGAGATCTGCAGACCCTTGATCCCACCCAGTTTGGTTTTGTAAAAGTCAGATCCTGCCTCTTAAACCTGGTTGACTTCTTCGAGACAGTCACTAGTGCCATCGACGAGGGCAAGGCTGTCCACACTGCCTACTTGGACTTGGCTAAAGCCTTTGACACGATACCACACTCTGGCATCATAGACAAGCTCAGCAGCCTAAATGTAAATCCATATGTCACAAGATGGGTAGCAAACTGGCTAAAAACCGAACCCATAAGGTCAAAATTGCTGGAGCCATGTCAGACTCAAAACCAGTCACAGTGGTGTCCCACAGGGCTCAGTCTTGGGACCACTCTTATTCGGCATTTACTTCTCGGATGTGAAAGCAAATATGGGAGGATTATGGCTGACAAAGTCTGCAGATGACTGCAAACTGGGTGCCATAGTTGATTCACCTGCTGACACACACATCCTACAGAAAGGTCTCACTGAAACGGACAACTGGTGCCGGAATCATGGCCTCAAACTTAACGCCAAAAAATGTATAGTCATCCCCTTTGGGAAAAACAAAGTACCCACAAATTATCCCATAGACAATAACCCACTGAGTACGGAAGAAGTAATCAGAGACCTGGGGACTCAAGTCGATAGTGACCTCTCCTTTGACAACCATGTTGCCAAAGTGGTCAGAAAGACATTCTACCTTGCCCATCTCATCATGAAGGGATTCCCATCCAGATCAAAGGAGGTCATTGTACCTCTATATTCCTCACTTGTCAGGCCCATGATTGAATATAATGCTCCATTTGGGATGTATCTCACACGGCACATGCAACAACTGGAAAGACCCCAGAAGTACCTCACCAAGAGGATCATGGGTCTCAAACATGTGCCTTATCCAGCTAGATTAAAGAAACTCTAGCTCTATTCAGTAGCATACCGCCTGCTCAGAGGTGATTTGTGCCTAACATATAGGGCCATGTCCAACCAAGAACTGATGGACATGCTCCATCTCAAAACATCCAGATCCACCAGAACCACGCGAGCTAAAGATTTCAACCTCTGCACAAATATGAATAAAACATGCTGGAGGGATAGATTCATAACACAGAGGTTACCCGTACTCTGGAACAAAATCCCAGTTCATGTGAGACAGAGCCCTTCATTGGCACTGTTCAAGAAAAATCTCGATGCATGGATGGGAGATCATAAGTTTACCCCGGGAGTCACCTCAGTGTCACTACTAGACAGAGGTATAGTTTACTAAATAATGGGGTCCCACATGTGTCACTACTAGAGAGGCGCAACTATATAATACGGGGTGGCATAAGCCACATCATTGTTGGCTAGGCTTGTAAATGCCCCAGGGCAGATAGCCTAGTACACTACTATGAAATAACAGCTGCACTCTACTTGTAGTCTTCTATCATCCTATGTGAAGCAATTGTTTGAATTGTGAAAGCGCTCATCTTTTTCATTAGACTTTTTGACTACACTGGATCTGGAATTTCATCTTTTGTCAGCCGTGGAACTGCACTTTTCTTGTTTTTTAACCTAAGTGTAGTTTTGTTGTTTGTTGCACAAGGTAACCCCTACTCGCTTCCAGAATTTATGTGCATTGCTTTCTTTGCAGGGGCACTAGAGGCACCTCCTAAATTTAAGTTCACTTATTGTTGTCTACAGTCAGTTCTCGTCCTCAAAATTCATGTTCTTTTTTTTTCACCTGCCCACCCACCTCCTTACAAATTCCTTACAAATTCATCTTCATTGCATGATATCTAAGGCCCCCCATTATCTGAATCCATGTTCCATGCTCACAGATTAAAGAAAAACACAGATAATTGGGTTGTAAGCTCAGCTTCTTTTTTTAGAAATTTGTTGTTTGCATGTTTGTTTTTTTCACCTTTAAGTCATCGCATTTTAATCTGTAACATGGGATTACATGTGCTAACAGAAAAGAAATCAAACTATGTTAATAGTTTTCATTGTTATTGCCATGGAATATTTATATACATTTTCTTTTCAACAAATTTTGCTCACTGCAGCATTACATACTAAATTCTTGCCTACCTTTAAAACCCATTCTTCTTCCAGAACATTATTCTGCTTGGGATCTTTTGTTACTATCTTTGCGTTTTTAATGCTCATCTTCTATTATTGTGCGTCTCTTCTGTATTCTCTGTTTTTTCCTCCAGCACTTCCAAAAGGCCTGCTATTTGACTAGCTACTCTGCATAGAACCTCTTTGCCTTTCTTCTTTATCTTGGTGCCTGGGCCATGGCTAAGGAGGGTCGACAAGATCAGATCATCTAATCTGGTTATGAAATAATTAGCTGCAAAAAACCTGATGCAGAAGTTGATCATGTTAAACCTGTAGTGCACATAGATTGCTCCTTGACAGTTTGATGATCAAGGAAAAAGTACTATAACATAAACATGTTTTGCGTACAGGGTTTGTAAATGTGCTAAAGTAATACTCTCATGGTTTGTAATGTGCTAAAGTAATACTCTCATGGTTTGTAATGTGCTAAAGTAATACTCTCATGGTTTGTAATGTGCTAAAGTAATACTCTCATGGTTTGTAATGTGCTAAAGTAATACTCTCATGGTTTGTAATGTGCTAAAGTAATACTCTCATGGTTTGTAATGTGCTAAAGTAATACTCTCATGGTTTGTAATGTGCTAAAGTAATACTCTCATGGTTTGTAAATGTGCTAAAGTAATACTCTCATTTTTTAATGTTACTCCTGTTTGACGAATTCATACATTTCATTCCAAAGCAAATGCATGCACTGTAATATTTATTTGTGGGAAAGAAATCATATGCATATAGTACAAAAGGGGGAATTCAATAAAATCTGTTTAATCAGAAACAAAAATACAGTGCTCTTCTTTTTTTCCAGAGGGTGGAATAGAAATCCATATAATATAGTGCAGTGTATAAAGTATATGTCCAGTAGTTATATAACTTAAATGGATGTCACAATGGCTCATGCTAGCATAACTTGTCTAGTATTGACAGTGGCAGATTGTTTTGGGACTAAATATGTAGGTAGTCTCTTGAGACACCATTGGTCATCAGTGTTATAACTCAAACACCAAGTAGAGGTCTCCATGGTATATAGAGAAAGGTCTCACATAACAACATGGTTATTGCAAGAGCTGGCTTGTGGAGGAATTAAAACGTAATTAAAAACGTAATGATGGCCAACCCTTCAGAAGAGTATATTTTGTATGACTGCAACTGCTTCATGGACACCATTGCTTCTGGTCCAGGTAGGCAAAGCAAAAGGGCCTTATGCAGTTTTTCTGCAGAACTAAGAAGTAATGCATTCACACAGACCACATGGATGTCATTATCAGGCAGAGAAAACTAGCCTTCACTGCTCTGAGGATGCTGTTGTACTGGGATGCAGCTGTTTGATCTTAGTCTTGCTGTGGAGACTGAGGAAGGGCAATGGGACACAGCAGATGATGCACAGTAGCAGGGACAAAAACAGAAATGAAAATGATGTCATAACCAGATATCATTAGTCATATGCATGATGTCATAACCAAACAGCATTAGTCATATGCTTGATTTTATACGGCTCATTATTTATTCTGATTTAATCCTGAAATAACCATTTATTTTGGAGTACATTTACATTGTTTTCTGTCTGTTTATTATACTTGAACCAAGTGAAGCAGCCCTGTGTATAACATCATAGCCAATTAATACTGCATGCCAATATTTAGTGTGTATTTTTAAATTCTTGACTGATAGCAATTTTTATATTAGACAAAGGGTCATTTCCTTTTCTCCTTTATGTCTTCAGATGCTATTAAGATGTAAATACAGTATATAGTTTTTTATTGTTTTTTGTTTATAGAATATTGATAAAATAATCTTTGTTTCTGTTGAATGTTATTGCTTTTATTTATAAATTTCAGTAAGATTTGACACAAAAGCATTCAAAACTGCCAATTTGTTGATTTTTTCTGGATTTTATTTTTTTATTGGCTCTCTGTTTCTTTCTACAATAAAATCTTTCTGTTTGAATGTATTCAGTTCTGTTGTAAAGCGTCAAGATTCCCCCATACCATACTGTTTCTTAAGATTGCAAATTGTCTTTGATGTTTGGTATTTTAAAGGTTGACAAGTGGGTGGTGTGTTAGCTGTCAGGATGTGGATAGCTACTTCTCTCAGAGGATTTACAATGCATAGCTTGACTTTTTTCTCTACATACTTGCTGAGTGAGCAAAGAAGTAAATCAAAAGTTGCAAACTTCAGTCTGAAGTTGAACTCGGAGGTTTTCAAATTTGTAATACTCCTCTAGAACATTCTAAATTTACTTTTTCCAAAACATTCTGCAGGAACAAACCACTACACTTACAAAATGTTTGTGAATATATAATTGTTCACAGGTTTACCTTCATATGGTTGACGCGCACACCTGCGACGACAGATATGCGAAAGGACAATTTCAAAAGTTGAGTAAGACGACACCAAATTACCAAATTCACAATTGAGCGAATGCCAGTGTGCATTCGCTCATGTGAATTCAGCATTCTGAGTGCAGATCGCACTGTAGTGAGGATCAAAACATGTATCCCTTCCCTCACTATAGTGCTATCTCAGAGTTAGAATATTAAATTAGCAGGGGGTGTGAGGGGCACAGGGGGGCTTGCCCCTGCATGATGGTGCTTGGAGACATCCGGAAATGTCGGGTGTTTTGAAAACATTCAACATTCCTGGAATGTCAAGTTCATTGTGCAGCACTTTTGCTGTTTTCAGCATTCAAAAGTGCAGTTTCTGACCATGTGAGATGGATATTTGTTGGGTTGCATATTTTATTTGCGACCTTGTAAAGGTAAACCTTGTTCACAGTGTGAAGTACAAAATATCTTGTTTCTGAAATAACGTCTTAACTACTTTCTTTAGAAATGTTACCTAAACATATGACAAAAAAATCAGTTACATGTAATTTTTTTAATTTTTTGTTATTAAAATACCATTGTACAAGACCGAGTTAGGCAGCCTGGTTTACTATTCTAATTTTCTTCTGTGATGGATCATATATTTCAAAACTGAAAGTTAAAAATCAAATCAACCTTCCTGAGAAATGAACTTATATAAGAATTCAGCAGCTGCAAGCAACTGTATTCATTCATTCATTTATTCATTCACAGTTGTATTACTTTTTTCTCTTAAAGGCTAGTAAAATAAATGTGAGGATACTTTGGAAACATTTCTGTTTATCCACCAGAGGGAATTCTGACTTAGTGTAAGAGTAATCACAATTCAGAAATCATTGACAGCACAAAAAGCTTGCTTTTCAACACAATTGTAATTTGTCTGACATTAGTGCCACCCACTTGCTAGATGTGTTATATATAAAGTGATTTATAAAACATGGAAGTACACTCAGCAGCCCACATTAGTTTGTAAGTCATGCAAGAAACACAGTTCTGCAACCACAAAGTTATCCTACAACTAACTGTATGCTTTTTCTTTTGTAAATTAAACTAAAGATGTTCATGATTGTATACGGACTCCAGGAAAGGATACACTCCTTTACTGTTAAAAGAGGAATGTCAGGTTGGTGTTGATAACTGCTCATTCAGGGGTTGTGGTGGGGTGCTGCACTAAAGCTGTCTTGTGACTTAGCATAGCCCACTTAGGTTCCCCTGTCTGGATAGCTGTTTACAAAAAAACTTCAATATTTAAAAACAGTTTTCAGTTTTCACCTAGACTCAGTAGTAATTTTCTAAGTTATTCTTTGAGCCTTCAAAGTCACTTTTCCTGTTGAACATTACTGGAAAAGAACCAAGGTATTTTACAAATAGAAAGAGTGGCTTTAATGATATGCCAGAGGCTAAAGGTAGGCTAGGAAATAAAGTATGCAGATTGTGTGAGTGCAATATAAGAAGAAATTAAGAGATTCCCAACAGAATAATGTTTTCCCTTCCTTAATAATCTGCTTAAGCCTGTCACTGAGTCAAAATTAACAAAACATACATATATTTTTCAGGGTTTCTGATATAGGGAACCTATCTTCATAATCTGACTGTGGGTTGGAAGATTCATAAAGGTTTCTGTGAGGTGTACAGAATGTGTCTAGAAAAAGGAATTACCCAAGGAGGGGACAGGCTAGTGTGCATGGGATAAGATTAGGCTCCTCCCAGTAAAGGAGATGGCAGGCGTGTCACTGCAGACCAAGGTAACAGAAGAATTGTCACTGACTGTGTCACTTACTCAAGAACAACATTCAGGCGACACCTATGTTGAAAACGGCATGTTTTTTTTGTAGAGAGCATTACAAAGGACAGCAATCTGCAGGATGATAAAATATGTGAACCCATCCTTCTTTGTATGACAAAGCCCAATTATCTCCTGTTCAAAAAAAGATGAGAACTTAACGAATCAAATGTCATAACATTCACACTTTATTGCAATTCTCTTTTTACTGGGTTAGTGGTACTCTACCCTCACATCACATTATTATAGAGGTAAAGTATATAGTTCATAGATTAGTACTAGGCTAACTGCCCTTGTGCGCCATTTTAAGATTAGTCAGTTACAACATGTGAGAGTCAAACCCTGCACCTTGTATCTGTAAGGTAAACTCCTTAACCATTATGCCAACCTCCCACTATGTTTTATAATTACAAGTTTATTTATACCAGAAATGTGCTCTATTCCAGACTGCATAGAACTTCAAAAACTTGCTGAGAATATGTACCCTATACAGCAAGCACGATGCCAGCTTTCTCAACTCCTTCAAGCCTGTGTAAGAACATTAGCAGTCTGGCAAGAAATCAAGTTTAAGTCATATAGGGATTGTTTAAATGACTTAAATTGCATACCATAGTGTTAGTAATCATAACTGAAGTGTTTTATTCATAATAATTAAATATAATGAAACAGAATAATATTGCTGTGCCAAGAGAAGTTGTTCATTTGTAGAGAGTTCTGTATGATCTCTAGTGCTTGTTTCATGATGATTGCATTTATTAAACTGATGTTATACTTTGCTGGTAATATAATCTGATAAGACATCATTCGTTTTTGTAGCATAAACTGATATAGGTTTTCTGGATATGACTGGTAACGGGTGTTTTAAATTGTCATTTGTCATTATTTTCATGTGAAAAGAACATGTCAGCCTCAGCCCAGTAAAGGAAAGGTAGTAGTATTTTATTTTAGTCACATCCTAAGCTTATGAATGATGCCTACCTGTCTGTAGTTACATGAATGCTTGCCACTAATTTTATTTAAAGACTCCCTAATGCTGTTCTGATGTGGATTTTAAAGCAAGGCCTCATTACATCATAAAATATGCTGCCTCATTGTTAGCATACATTACTTTTTTCATTTCTTTAGTCTGGTTGTGTGACTTCAATAAAACTGTTTATGAATTTTAATGAGGGGAGTTGTTGTTATGGCTAGGAGTAGTTGGATTACACTTAACATGAAATGCTGTATTGCTGTGGAAACTAGGGAATTTTTTCTATAGTTTTTTTTTTTTTTTTTATATTGTCAGTGACTAAACCCTGGAGACTGCAGCTTATGGTACTGATGGAGACACAACTGCAGAGGTAAAAAGGAGTAGGAAACTTGAGTGATGAAAGCACCGTTGACTTGGTACACAAGAAACAGCATATGGACAGTAAAGGCCAGTATTTCAGAATTAGGGGCAGAATGGGAAAAACATGCCAAGAAGAAGGAGGAAATGTTTATGGCACATAAATATAGAATTTGGCAAATCAATAAGTTAGCCAGATATTGATGTCGTGTCCCAAGAAGAGTTGCTTTCAATGCTGAGGGCAAATGCAGTACAGAGCGATTGTGGTATGAGCACGCAGAGAAGCTGCTGCTTTGATATGGAGCAGCTGACATTAGATTGATTTGGTGGCTGAACAGGAAATGGGGTTGGATTCTGGTGCTATGTGAATAAGGGGGAAGGTAGGACTGTCTGGGAGTTCTTGGAGGGGTCTAGTTGTAATGAGAATCAATTAGGTTTGTTGGTCAGAGGGGCGCACTGAAAGCTGTCTGTGACTTCTCATCCCAGTGATGACAATAGTGAGGAGTGTGTCTGAAATACAAGAGGTTCCTCTTGAACTAGGTATAACTGGAGTCAAAAGAAGGCAGCGCTTAAGGGATACATCAGCCAGGCACTTGTGATGTTTGCCATTACCAGGCTATAAGGTCCCTTACTTTTAATAAATAAAAAAAAAAAATCTCACCTACCAACTCCTGGCAGCTGGCAGATGCTACTGAAGGCCTGGGCTAAGCATCTCCAGGGAATGTGGAGCATGTCATTCATTTAGGCAGTGCACCATACAAGGTAGTAATTGTATCCGGGTGATGCTGCCATTAGCTGAGCTCTCAGCTGCTTTTCTTCCAGAAAAAGTAAGATAACAGGTGAGAAGGAGCACATCTGTGGATAATCTTCCTGCTGACTTCCCAAGGAATAGGTATAAATGAAAAAGGAATCAGAGCTAGAATTGTTCAGGAGAGCAATGGCTTCTTGCATGCTCATCACTACACATCTCAAAATGGGTGTGCAACTCCATCACTTTCTTGTATTCTTCCCTCATAGTCTGTCCTATTCCCCTTAACTGTGAATAACAGCATTCTCATTTTATTACTT
>NC_056747.1:553983779-553991279 GCF_019279795.1 Protopterus annectens
CCATTTTGCGAAGGGATTTATTAGAGAGAAAAAGCAACATTTTGAGCCAAAAATGGGGACAGTTGAGAGGTTTGGATATACCTAATTCTATAAAGAGATTTATTTGCAGGCACCTCTCAACCTCTTAACGCAGTAAATCTGGACAAGGCCAAATATATTGGGGGACCATACAAACAGTTCTAAAATTTGCTGTTATATAAACTTAGTTGATAGAATAACAGGTCTTGCTTCAGCATGCATTAAAACTCATCTGCCCTTGAAACTCATATTCATTGAAACAGCATTGAAACACACATTCAAAGAAAATACATCTGGCCAGTGTTAGATAAAGATTAACTTTGGGCTGTTTTCAAATCATAGGCCCCTTGCACACAAAACATACATGTGTTCTTTGACTCACCTTCCTGATTGCATTAAATTATATTCCTTATATAATACAGAACAGATGTTAGAGGACGTTTTGAATTTATTGTTTTGAACATTTTTCCAATAAACAATGTAACAAAATACTTGCACAAATAATGACAAAACTGCCCAATTCAGAACATTTCCATCATAAAAGTCTACTCAAACTTCGGCAATTCACCAGTATCAGTAAATATGCAGAATCTCTTCAGAAGTAAAAGTCATCTAAATAATTCCACATTAAATAGATCTGTAAATAATGAAGAGGTTGCTGCTAGCAAAGAACTCTATATTTCATTATTTCATCTACAAATAAAGTGCCTATTGCCTTAGAGGAATAAATTGCCTAATTACATTAAAAAATGATAAGCTAGTAATATTGCTATAGGGAATGGATGGCAAACTGATAACAGGTTCATAGTTACTAGGTATCTCACAGTTCAGAGTAATGGTGAGTGTGGAAGAGAGGTGAAGAAGAGAGTACAGGCAGGACGGAGCTGGTGGAGAAGAGTGTCAGGAGTGATTTGTGACAGACAAGTACCAGTAAGAGTGAAAGGGAAGGTCTGCAAGAGGGTAGTGAGACCAGCTGTGTTATATGGGTTAGAGACAGTGGCATTGACAAAAAGGCAGGAGTCAGAGCTGAATGTGGCAGAGTTAAAGATGCTAAGATTTGCACTGGGTGTGACAAAGGTAAACAGGATTAGGTATAAGTATATTAGAGGGTCAGCCCAGGTTGGACGGTTTGGAGACAAAGCCAGAGAGGCGAGATTGCATTGGTTTGGACATGTGCTGAGGAGGGATGCTGGGAATATTGGGAAAAGGATGCTAAGAATGAAGCTGCAGGTAAGAGGAAAAGAGAAAGGCCTAAGATAAGGTTTATGAATGTGGTGAGAGAGGACATGCAGGTGGTTGATGTGATGCAGAGGACAGGAAGAAATGGAAACAGATGATCCACTGTGGCGACCCCTAATGGGAACAGCCAAAAGAAAAAGAAGTTACTAGGTATCTCCGCCAAAGAAATCCCAATCCCTCAGGGATCTAAACCTTGTCATCACAATGAACAAACCATGCTGGAGGGATAGGTTCCTGATGCAGAGACTCTCCAGACTCTGGAATAGACTGCCCATACATGTCAAGCAGAGCGCCTCTTTGGCCCTCTTCATAAGGAACTTTGATGATTGAATGGGAGATAGGAAATTCACCCCGTGGTTCACATTAGTCGCCCTGCTAGACAGGGGTCCAGGGAAGTAAATACTGTGGGAAGAAATAGCCAGGGAATTGTTATGGCTAGGCTTGTATAAGCCCTAGGGCTGATAGCCTAATACCAACCTATGAACCAAAGAGGACATTCTCAGGACTGCAGCATCCACCCCCTTTAAAAGTACAGTATCAGTAATGCATCTACATACTGTGGGAGTAAAACCCACAGCCCTCTGCATCAAAAGCAAGTACACTACCTGTGTAATATTCATAAAGATGAGGAGAAATTTGAAGACAACACTGGAATTTCACTTATTTCTTATTAAGTGCCATATGATTTTCACTAACCGCCTGAGATACTACTAGTTCAGAAAGACAGAAGTACCTCTGTATATTGCACTACAGTGTTAGTAATAAAAAACTGAATCCAAGCACTTGGTGTGGGAATAAGGCCACATACTTCTAATCTGCCAGGATAAAGGTGAGTGCTTTGCACTGCTACCTTATGAGGCACTAAATAAGTTACTAAATCATCATCTTGGTTACCGCTCACTATCATTTTCAGCACCTAATTCATCAGGTATCGAGAGTGTAGAGTTACTAACAAATTATTCTGAAAGGGCTGTTCCTACTAACCACAAAACAAAAACCTGTGTGAAGAAATTACAATATAATGGGTTCAAACCATTCATACTCCAATTACTCCCCTAATCCAGTTCAGGGTTGGGGAGCTAGAACTTAATCAGGCAGTCAATGAGCACAAGTAGATTGCAATGCAAACATTGATAAACACACACACACACACACACACACACACACACACACTCTCTCTCTGCGTAAGGTCCGTAAATAAGCTAAGACTAAAGCTGAGCTCCATTCCATAAATACATCAAGCTCTACATAGCACAAGCTCAAATACATCAGCTCTATTCCGTTAATACATTAAGCTCCAGAAGCTCTAAATACATTAAAAAGAAGCTCTGCTTAAGCTCCATAAATAAACTAAGACTAAAGCTCTGTTCCATAAGTACAATACATCAAGCTCTACATAGCACAAGCTCAAATACATTAGCTCTGTTCCGTAAATACATTAAGCTCCGGAAACTGTAAATACAGTAAAAAAAAAGTTCTGCTTAAGCTCCGTTCCGTAAATACAGTAAAGTAAGCACAAGCTCAAATACATCAAGCTCTTTTCTGACTGAGAGCTAAGAGTAAGACACACACATGCTCCGTAAATACATAAAAAAGCTCCATAAATGCATTAAAAAAAGCTCTGCTTAATACATGTAAATACATTTTAAAAAAGCTCTGCTTAACCTCTGGAAGCTGTGTTTCATAAATACAGTAAGAACAAGCTCAATTAATACATCAGGCTCTGTTCTGAAAGCTAAGACACTCTGCTTCTCCGGACTGTTTAAAAAAACTCCAGACTGCACAAGCTCTGTAAGCTTAAGAAACAAAAAAACGCCTCTGTTCTGTTGTAGAAAGTCTCACACACACACACATACACATACACCTCCTGATCGTACACCCTACCTGTCTCACGGCCAGGCGATCCAATCCTGCAGCTCCTTGGGCTGGCGTGCAACAAATCCATCCTGCAGCTTCTCGGTCCTCCATGCTAACAAATCCATCCTGCAGCTTCTCGGTCCTCCATGCTGGCATGATCCTGTAGCCCGCGCATACTCTCCCATGAGATGTGAGGAGGCTGGAGCCTCCTGCTATTGGACCAGACTGCATCGCCCGCAGTCTGGACACCATCTGGTTTGTGCGGTCATCACCACACAGATCTCTGGGTTGGAAGGGAGGAGTTTACTCCCTTCCCTATCCGGACTGCCTGACTGAGCAGTCTGGAGTTCAGGAATGCCTGAGCATGCATGCTTGGTGTTCTGGTCTGCCTAACACAGCAGCCAGGAACTAAGCATGCATGCGTGCAGTCCGAGAGATTTTTTTTATTTTTATTTTTAGTTCTACAGGGACTGGGGACTTTATTTCACAGGTGGGAGGGCTACAGTCCTATAGCATGAGCCACCCCTGCATAGATCGCCTCTGAGTAGGCAGTAAGCAACTGAGTAGAGCTGGAGTTTCTTTAGTCGAACTGCATAGGGCATCTGTTTGAGGCCCGTGATCCTCTTGGTGAGGTACTTTTGGGGTCTCTCCAGTTGCTGCAGGTGTCGGGTAAGGTACATCCCAAATGGGGCATTGTATTCAATTATGGGCCTGATGAGTGATGAGTAGAGGGGCACAATGACCTCTCTAGATCTAGATGTGAACCCTTTCGTGATAAGTTGGGCTATATAGAAGGTTTTTCTAACCACTTTGGCAACATGATTGTCAAAGGAGAGATTACTATCTACTTGGGTCCCCAAATCCCTAATTACTTCTTCCGTACTTAATGGATTACCTCCTATGTGTTAATTTGTGGGCACTTTGTTTTTCCCAAAGGGGATGACTATGCACTTTTTTGCATTTAGCTTGAGGCCGTGGCTCTGGCACCAGGTATCCGTCTCTGTGAGACCCTTTTGGAGGATGCTTCTGTCAGCTGGAGAGTCGATTATGGCTCCCAGTTTGCAGTCATCTGCGAACTTGTTCAGCCATAGTCCTCTCATGTTAGCCTGTACCTCAGAGAAGTATATACCAAATAAGAGAGGTCCCAGGACTGAGCCTTGTGGGACGCCACTTGTAACTGGTTTAGAGTTGGACATGGCACCTGCAATTCTGACCATGTGGGTTCTATCCCTGAGCCAGGTTGCAACCCATCTTGTGACATAGGGGTTGATATTTAAGCTGGTAAGCTTATTTATGATGTCCGAGTGGGGTATTGTGTCAAATGCTTTTGCAAGGTCCAGGTAGGCTGTGTGGACTACCTTCCCCTCATCTATGGCCTTGGTAACTGTTTCAAAGACGTCAACTAGGTTTAAGAGACAAGATCTGTCCTTAACAAAGCCAAATTGGGTAGGGTCCAGTGTCTGGAGGTTCCCAATGTCTTTGTTTATGAGTTCCATGATGAGACGCTCCATAGCTTTGCAGACCAGACTTGTCAGGCTTATAGGGCGATAGTTCCCGGGGTCCATTGTGGCACCACCTTTGTGGAACGGGACCACTGTTGCTGTATGCCATTCTTTGGGTACATATCCTGTAGTAAGGCTGAGTTTGAACAGTGACTTTATGTGAGGGTTCAATTCTTCTTGGAGCTCGTGTAAGACGTAGCCTGGGACACCGTGCGGTCCCTTTGATGCTGTGTTTTTTGCTTTGGAGAGGGCAGCCTTCACCTGTGCATCTGTGATGTCTGGGAGGCTACATTCTGTTGGGATAGACATTTGCTCTATTGGGGGGGAAGTGGGGGGGAGACTTTGCACTGAACCTGTCTGCCAGGATGTTGGCAATGTCTGTGGGTTCAGTGTATTTTTTGCCATTTTGTACTAACTCAGAGCATATCTGGGAGTTGCCCCCCAGCTTCCTGACATAACTAAAGAAGGCCTTGTGATTATCCTTAGCGTCCTGGGCAATTTTTCTTTCGAAGCTGGCCTTTGATGATTTTATGAGGGATCGTAGTTTCTTGTTAGTACTGATCAGAGATGCCTTCCCGTTTTGGGATTTCGCTCTATCATGTAGTAGTTTCCTCCTTCTGTTGTATAGCTTAATTAGGGCTGGGGTCCACCAGACAGGTCTCCTGCTTTTGGAGGAGTGAGTCTTGGTTTTATTTGGGATAGCATGATCCATGCATTCCTGTAGGTGCTCATAGAATGCGTTTGAAAAGGATTCTGCGGTTCAGGCAGTATTTTCCCCTGGCTGTGGGGCTTTGATGGATTCCACCTTGGTTTTGAGAAGTGTGAAGTTTGCTTTTGAGAAATTTTTCACAGTGGTTTCCTTGGCTGGGGGTGGGGATGGGATATGGATGTCCAGTGAGATTAGTTTATGGTCTGATCTTACCAATGAGGGGTTTACCTTTGGTGTGGAACATAGAGTCCCCATGTTGGTGATGACCAGGTCCAATATGTTGTCCCCTCTTGTGGGAGTGGTGACCAGTTGTTCCATAGTGTTTGAGTTTATAAATTCTAGGAACCGTTGGGCTTGAGTAGTTTTCCCAATCAATGTTTGGGTAGTTGAAGTCACCCAATATTATGGTGTTTGGAGAGACCTTCATATTCTCTAATGTTCTCAGGAAAGCCAAGTGAGGTTCCTGAGATTGGGAGGGTGATCTGTAGCAGGCTACAAACTGAAAGGCAGTTTTGCCCACTGTTAGTTGCACATGGATGGTCTCCGATGCTTTGTGCAGTGCTACTAACCTGGAGGTGTGGGTATCTTTGATGAATATGAATACTCCCCCTCCTTTTGTGTTTCAGTCCGAGTTTTGGGGCCGAAAAGCATGGTATGAGTTATAACCTGATAGTGCTGGGGTACTCTCAGGAACCTTGAACAAGGTTTCTGTTACTGCACAGATATCGATATTCTCCATACTGAGGAGAGTCTCGAGTGCGTGTATCTTGAGATTTAGACTTCTGGCGTTGAGTAGCATTACCCTTAGTTTTTTTCTCCTTGTGTTGTCAATGGAGGTGGTTTGTCATTTGAGCCTTGCCTAAAATAGGCACTATGGGGGTGGTAAGAGCCTTAGCCAGTATTCAAAAGCCCAGGGGTGACAGGTGCAAGCCGTCCCTAGCGAAGCAATGTGGCTTGTCAAGCATGTCATCCCAGGCTGACAGACACTGGATCCCCTTTGTATGACACCAATACTTTAGCCAATTGTTAAAATTGGTCATTTTGTCTTTATACTGTGTCATCATTCTTGGTGAGGGCAAGATGCTACTCAAGGTCAGGGTCATACCGGCCTGGGCTACATGATCAGTGAGCTCCTCTATGTCTCTTTTCATGTAGTCCAGGGAGGTACGCCTCAGGTCATTCACACCAGCATGGACAATGATGGAGTCATATTTGTACTTGCTTTGCAGTGACCTGAGTGCTTGTGTTATGTGGCAGATCCTGGCGCCTGACAGGCAGCTTACAGTGACCTTCTCCTTGTTCAGTCTGGTGAGTGGGACGTCAGTGAGTCTGACAATAGAGTCACCTATTACAAGTGTATTTGGTGTGTTGTTTAGCCTTAAGGGCTGTGACTGTGTGGCACACTGACTTTGTGAAGTATGTGCTACGTGGGTATTGTTGTGGGGTAGCAGTTGCTTAGATGTCTGCTTTGGAGATCTCTGCTGCTTTGACAGATTTTTATTTAGAGCCTCCCAGTATGTTTTTGTGTCTTTATATGTTTGATTTGCTGATGCGATAGGTCTATGTGAGACTGGATTTGTGGTTTGAGTGGTTACCTTCTCTTCCTGACTGACTGTGCCAGTCTTGGGTTGAGAGAGCTCAGCCTCCAGTTTGGCTGTATAGTTGCATCTCTCACATATATTTGAGCTTGTTGGGAGGAGGAGAGGGTGGTCTGTGTACATAAGGCAATTGTAACATTGCCTCAAGATTCCCAGATTCACTAGCTGGACTGGAGAGTAAACCTGAAACTGTCTTTTGGACATGCCAGAATAGTATAAGGAACTGTTTATTGACTGATCAGAAAGGACCAATAGGGAGCCATGTACTTATAAAGAGTATAAGTGGGTATAGTGCTTTAGTTTGTTAGTGTTTACTTATAAGATTTGAGCAAGTGCAGGGCTTTAGAAGGAAAATAGAGTGCTTACTTTGAGAGTTAGAACAGTTCTAAGGGAAAAAGTGAAGAGTAGACTTTGTGGAGCAAGGAATAGTTTAAACCTGTTTAAGCGGTGCTGCCAGATGCTGCGCAGTGCGCAAAATTGCACAAAATCTCACAAATGCGGGTTTTAAAGCAGGGAAATTGAAAGAGATAGGAAATGACCCAAAATGGCCAATAAGCTACTAGTTTCTGGGCTGAGA
>NC_056747.1:553996279-554013779 GCF_019279795.1 Protopterus annectens
TTCAATTGTCCAGAGCTTTAAAGAATGTCCCTAATTTTCCTTACATTTTTAACTTCTTCTTCAAAATTTGATTTGCTGGTAAGTCACTGAGGACTTCAGTCATTGATAATACTTTCTGTAGTTCGCAGAATGTACTTTGATATCAAATCCTGATGTATTATTAACTTTTTAAGTAATTTACATTAAAATTTAATAAAAATATTTGCATTCTGTCATTTTCTGCTATTAGTTTTGGGTTTTTCCACAGTACTTGACAATATGGTACCATAGCTGTCAACCCCTCCCGAATTCCGGTTTTGAGGCCAAAGTACTGGGGTGCCACAATATCCCATGTGGCCTCTTTAATTTCAAAATTTTGGGGGGGGGGGGTAATTTTTTTTTACTCATGATGTCATTTACGTGCAGGGTGTGTGCGATGATGTCAGCTTTTGCAGACCGGTCTGTGTTCAAGCAGTGCACATCTTTCTTACCTGTCTCCTCCTCCAGGTAAAAAATGTAAATTTATATGTGCATGTGAGAGAAACAGCAGCTTCTTTACTTAATAGCTGCAGGCATCAGTGTACAGCTGAGTTGTGTATGTGATTCCTTTTACTTAATGCTGAGTTTTTTACTTAATGGCAGGCATCATCACAGCAGGAGAAACTGTGCTTACTGTTTAACTTTGTGTGTGTGTGTGTGTGTGTGTGTGTGTGTGTGTGCCCCAGTTAGGTATAACTGCTGGTTAGAGTTACTCAGACTCAAACCCTGTACCTTGGGTACAAGGAGCAAGAGCCCAAATTCTCTACCCATACCATCACCACTTGTGATTCAAGGAGTTAACCATAGTTCTTAACTGTCTAAAGTTTTACAGAATGTCTGGAATATTTGGCTCATACTTTTGGTCTGTTCCTCTTAAAATGTGAGGTTTTCTGGCAAATCCGTGAGAACTGAATTCACTAATAATGATAGGCATTTAAGTTTCAGTCTTCCTATCTTTCAGGAAAAGCATGGTAACACAAAATATTTTATTCTAGCAATTCTTCTATGATTATACAAACAATGCTTAAAATATGTCCCCTGGTTTTGGGCTTTTGTCCCCCACGCAATACATTTTGTCTTTTTCCAGATTTCTTGTGTTACATAGTTCTTCAGGGGGAAAGAAGTTTAGTGCTGCTTATGCCAAGTCTGTTTGTATCATTAGTAGAACAACAGCTAGAATACTTGCTTTAGATGCAGAAGGCTGTGGGTTATAATCCCACAGTACGTAGATGGATTGCTGATATTGTACTGTGTTGTACTTTTAAATGGGGTGGGTGCAGCAGTCCTAAGAATATTCTCTTTGGCAGAGATACCTAGTAACTATGAACCCGATGCAGAAGGCTGTGGGTTCTACTCCCACGGCATGTGGATGGATTGCTGGTACTGTACTGAGTTGTACTTTTAAAGGGGGTGGATGCTGCAGTCCTGAGAGTGTCGCCATCCATTCCCTATTGCAATCTTACTAGCTTATCTTTTTAATGTAACATTGGCAATTTATTCCTCAAGGGCAACAGGCACTTTAGTTGTAGACGAAACAATGAAATATTAAGTTGTTTGGTAGCAGCAACCTCTTCATTAGTTACAGATTTTATAGATCTGTTTAGTGTGTAATTATTTAGATGACTTTTACTTCTGCAGAGATTGTGCATATTTACTGATACTGTTGGATTGTAGAAGTTTGAGAAGACTTTTATGATGGCAATGTTCTGAACTGGGCGATTTTGTCATTATTGGTTCATGTATTTTGTTTCATTGCTTACTGGAAAAATGTTCAAAACAATACATTTAAAATGCGCTCTAATAAGTCTGCTGTATTATACAAGGAATGTAATTTAATACAATCAGGAAGGTGTATCAAAGAACACATGTATGTTTTGTGGGCAAGGGGCCTATGATTTGAAAACAGCCCAAAGATAATCTTTATCCACCACTGGCCAGAGGCATTTTCTTTCAATGTGGGTTTTAATGCTGTTTCAATGAATGTGAGTTTCAAGAGTAGAGAAGTTTTAATGCTAAGTCTATTTTCATTGCTTTGTTTAGCAGATGTCTATTAGTGTTTGTGCTATAAAATGTAAAATAAAAGTTTTAAATGAACTCCAAATAATCATCCTAAGAGTAAAGCAGTATGCACATTACAGTGTTTATAGTAAATGGAGAAAAATAACCAAATAATGGGACATTGGAATGGCTGCAGGGGGGGAGGTCTGTGTATGGGGGGCCCCATTTGACCATGATGTTTTGAGGGAGGAAGGGCTGCAAACTCAGACAGCCCCAGTTGGCAAAAACTCAAGCTACACCACTGATCCTTAGGCCATGGAGAATGACTTTTGGAGGTCTAGCAAACTATAATATTCTTTGCTAAGTTTAGAATATTGCCTAACATTAAATGCCCTACTTTTACCACAAAACCACATACTGCAAGTCACCAAAAGCAAAATTCTATGGTTCATCATCTTCTCCCTTTCCAGTGAACATCATTGCTACACATTTAAAAAAAATGTTTTCTATTTATTACAGGGTCTGGGGTGGGGCCATATTTTTATTGTGTGTTCTTCAGTTTGGGGTTGAACGTTGGTATCCCACAATCCCACTGGAGTGGGTAGAGTTACATAATCATGCATGCAGATTGTATGTTAATTAGTGTACTGATTCGTACCTATTTTTCATGGGCCTTTGTCAGGATTGTTGATGTTTCCGGTTGAGAAGTACTTATAGTACTGACACATAAGCTAACTATTAAAAAAAAAAAGGGAGAGAGATGTGCAGTTTAGCAATCAGTATGGATTGAAGGACTCAGAGGAACAGTAAAGAACTATTATACAATATGATTAAGAAAGAAATTGCTTACTTTTCTTAAATAAATAATGCTGTTGTATAATAGCAGTAATCCACTGGGTGTAGGTATTGCAGGATTTACCCACTGTTGGCTTTCTTTAATCACTTTTGTGTATCCGTTGTGATCAAACCATGCCAGTAGTTGGTAAATCCTGTAGTATACACACCGAGTAGCAGATTAATGCACACTATACGAGTCTGTCTGAGCCACAGTTTGCAGACTTATTGACAAATACTCGGAAAAGGAGATGACCAAATACAGAAACCTTGTAGCCAGCTAGGCAAACCATCTGTGATAGTGTCATGATGCCATGCGAATGAACAGCTTAGGATCTTCCCTGAAGACAGCGGGAGAGACCGTAGATAAAAAGGCTGTTCAGGATGACATGGTGGCTTATAGTATCAAAAGCTTTAACAGATTTAGAAATAAGTATACTCAGTGGATTCACACCGATTCAGTTTTACTCTTAAAATACTCAATAATATCTGATTGCTGTCTTTTTTTCCTTTCTTTAATACATTTTCAGCTCTGCCAAAACACTAAACCATGCCCTTTTTCCATTCAAAGCTTAAAGCAGAATTTCATTCCTTTTTACTCCGTTTCCCTGTATTTTTTTACTGGTTCGCTTAAAGCAGAATTTCATTCCTTTTTACTCCATTTCCCTGTATTTTTTACTGGTTCGCTTAAAGCAGAATTTCATTCCTTTTCACTCTGTTTCCCTGTATTTTTTACTGGTTCTTGCACATTTTCCTTTTCTTCCTTATCAATGTAACTTTTTTTGTTCATGTCAAAGAAATGAAAGCAAAGGCTGCGTATCCAATAAAATCACACACAAAAAAGTGAAAACCCGCTAAGAATGAAATCGGCAACCATGAACAAACTGACAACAAAAAGACAAATAAATAGAAAGCTTTGTCATCAGGGGCAATGTGCCTCCCATTTTTTTTAACATGCTAACTGCATTGTGCCACAAATGTGGGGCTCGAATAAAACCCCTGCAAGAGTTCATCTCCTTTAGCAAGCCCATTCAACTTTCTTAAATGTAACATAACCATATATTACTAATATATACTGATCACACTGTCACCAGTTTCAACCATTGCAGTACTGAGATGGGCAATGCATTTCACAAGCAAAAGGTTGGCATGACACCTTTCATGGTAATATGCACCTGCTGTAGGAGATGAAAGTGTATTAAGATATAGATGGTGCAGAGGGGGGTGCATTATATTTAGATGGAAGTAATGCATGGTGCCAGTCTACCACATCATGTGTACACGCGCACACGCGTTTGTGTGTGTGCGTATGTATGCATTTAGTTTGCAAGATTTTAAGATCACTGTTTCAGCAGTCATCAGAATTTTTGTGCTGGTCTCTGTATGGTGCTCACTTTAATGGATAACATTTTACATGACTCACTAATACTGCATCCAGTAAAAACATCATTTCATTCCAGTATTTCAGGAAGATGGTTATTGTGGAGCATACAATGTTTCTTCTGTGTCTGTGTGTCTTGTCTGTGTTGCTAGCAACATGGAGAATTGTTTGAGACCCACTTCTTAGGTATATATGCCTTTACCTTTGCTTGTATCTTATATGTCACTATACAGTAAATGACACCAGTGTCTGAGATGTCGAGTTTGCATATTCCCCTACTCTGTTAAATACAAAGCATTGCAAGATATGCTCTGTGGTAGCAACTACATAATTGTGAAAATGGCAGTTAGTCTTTCTTTTAATCATAAAAAGAAATAATAATGATGCTAGATACATTTTGTTGAGTTATTCCTATGTAAAAATGAGGCCATGTAGCATTTTGTTTTCTTAATATACCTTAGCCATGCTGGGTTAGTTAATAATAAAGGTTAACAGCAAACTGTTCTGCATAATGTGACCCTATGTGAAAATCTTAGCAGTGGCTCTACTGTTACAGAATATTGAATGTCTCTTGAGAATTATAGCAACGTTGGTAGCACTGTTTCCGTTCTCATTGTGATTATGCTGATCTGTTCAAGACAAGCACTTACTTGGAGTCATTAGCTGAACTGGATGCATTATGCCATCACTTTGCATGATTTATTTCATAAATTAGGGTGGCTGTTTTTAACTAAGCTGAGGCATCTTCATTTATTAAAGCTAATGCTTTGTTGCACTTTTTTTTTTCTGGAACGTCCAAACAAGTCAAGAATGAATTGCATTTCAGGTCAATCTAACCTTCACTCTGGCAATGAAATGGCACTGCTTTTCATACAGTATACATGTGGCACTGATATAGTAAATGACCTATCATAACACTTATTACAGGGGCCTATTGCTATTCCTCCTTTCATGTAGATTGCAGCTCAGGAGTTCCATAAATATTTGTATGCTTTTTTTTTTATTTTATGATTGTATACTGGCATGATTATGTTCTGATTTTTTTATACTGAATTCTCTTCTTCTTCTCCTTATGACAGTTCCCATTAGGGGTCACCCCATCAGAACATCAGTCTACAGAATGAGTGGCAGTAGAGTTTTACAATGTCGAGTTGCCAGCCCGGCACCCAACCATCCACAGGAGGCATATACGCATACACACACTCACACCTAGGGTCAATTTAGAGTGTGCAATCCACCTGCAGCATGTCTTGGGAATGTGGGAGGACCCAGAACACCCAGAAGAAACCCACGCAAACACCGGGAGGACATGCAGACTAAACACAGAAGGCACCCCAGCCAAGAATCGAACCATAAAACCTCTTGCTGTGAGGCAGCAATTCTAACCACTGCACCACTGTGACGCCAATGTTTTATACTGAATTGCTTGTAGATAATCACTCACAGAGGATGGTCATAGGATTGGTGTTTTTTAATGAAAGTTGTGCATTTCTCCTGCTACTTTTCAGGATTCTGGCCTTATCTGTCTCACACTGATGCAATGTTGTTGTCATTAAATATGTTGATAGGTGGGTAAGAAATGGACACACACTGTATAGTAAAATAATGCCAGAATTTGTTTTCAACACCAATAACCTCACAAGAGTCTAAGAATGGTAGTAAAAAGGATAGTGTACTCCTAGATACAGTGCACTGACAAGTGATTATTACCTGAAAAAAATATGTCGTCACTGAAGCTTATAAGCAGAATTTAGCTATGAAAACCCTTGCAGTGACCCTGATCAGCTAAATGTTGGGACTGTGTAATAATCTGACAAGAGTCAAATATGTGAAATAAGTTTGACTTCTTCCATAAAAAAACTGCAGCAAGCTTAGAAAATGAATCTTTTTTTTTTTCCAGAATATAAATGCAGGAGAAGTGAGCCCTACTAAAGCTGTAATGAATTTAGAAAAGTAAAACAATTGTCTAAAAATATATAACTTAAACAATGTAATTAGCTATACTGTACATTGAGTGATATATTTGTCTACACATTTGCTTACTAAATATGGCAATACTGCACTTTTTTCCATTACATTTTAGCCCCTTTGCTCTATACCACTACATCATGTGAGGTATTTCCTGCTGTGATGAAATGGTATCAGTGTGAGATTTGACAATAACATCCAGTTTGCCATCATCTGCAATCTTAGTTTACCATACTGTCTTGATTCCTGGTCTGGAGTTTTTAGAAAGAGATTTTGAAAATGAGGGTTCCCAGTAGTGAGCACAGACAAAGTGCCTGGCAGATTTATTGATTTAACAGTTTTAGAATACTCATGTTGGCCAGGTATAATGTTTTAATGCACGAGCTAATGTTACCACTCAGATAATCAAAGGTTCAATTATTTACAGTTTGTTAACTGGGATCGCATTGCAGGGCAAAGCCCATGTTTAGAGGAGGCATAATCAAATACTTTTAGAATTTACATAATTTGTCAGTTTTTCATTTTATGTACAAAATAAGTACAGTCGAATGTATTATACAGTGTATGATTTAACTGTTATATAATGCATGGAAATGGATGATTCAAGGACTGTACACACATTTACAATAAATGCAGACATGCACACTTGATTTGTGTACTTGGTCAGCAGCCATGTAGGGAGGTGTAGGAGTAATAAAAGAATTGAAGTAGATAAGAAAATGCTTAAATGTATATTTGATAGAAACAAAGTAAACAGTGAGGCATAAGATATACATGAATGGTAAAGTGGAAAATGTAATAAGAATGTGACGGAATATTATAAATATTAACAGAGTGATACATAATGTTTAAGGGTACAGGGGCATGGAAAATGAGTAGGAAAAAGCAATATAAAGGAGTGTTGAGAAGGAAACTGAATTCCATATGAACTACTCAAATAATAAGGAGGAAATAAAAGTCCTATTAGGAGCAAGAGGAGAAGTCCGATAACTGAGTTTGAAGTGTTAAGAAAATTAGTGCTGAGGAGAAGAGAGAGTATATAATATGGTAAAAAAATGTTTATATGTGGTAAACATGTTTTAACCAAGCATGTAGAAGGGAAGCTGCCAAGATTCATTTAATTAGGTCATGTCACATTTTTGGCAAACTGATGTGATGCTGAATTGTGCTCTTCAAATTCTGTTAAACGTTGTCAACATACTATTCCAATTACTTTCAGAATAACAAGTTTGGGTGTGCTCTTTCCAGTGCTAGTGATAGTTTTGTGTTTTTGTGTTATGCGACTATTGTTGCATCTATGAGTTGTGTCAGTGGCGTACTATTGAAATAATGAGTTAAGGGCTGGGTGCTGGTTGTTATATTTCAGTTTATGGTAAGAAATAAGGTTTATCAGCTTGAATGTGTTCTTAAATAATCTCCAGTTACATTGAGGGTGGATTAAGCAAGTGTGATATCTAGCTCAAAGTAGAAATGTTGGCTATTTTATTATATGAAAATGTAAATTGTCACAAATAACATTTAATCAATTGAATAGTTTAGATATTAGCTTTTTTTTATTCACAGTAATTCCAGAAGATGCAGATAACTGGTAATTGATTCAATAAAGAGCACCAGTGTTCTTTTTATGTCTCTTACTGCATTACTGGTATGTTTACTGATAGTTTGGCAGTGGTAATGCCAAAGTACTTGTAGTGTTATATTGTTTCACAGTCAGCATGGTTTATTCAAAAAGGTTTGTAATAGAAATGTTGTTCTATGTATCATCAATTAAAATGTAATCTCAGTATTTATAAGCTTGCAGTCTTGCAGCCATCTAAGAAAAATGTCAGTGGATATCAGTTTGTTGTCACTGCATACTAATACCTAGGCATTATCTAAGGCCATAAGTGATAATACATATCATTTGTAAAATGCTAAATGAGATTTGGATCAAAATAATGCCTTAGGGTACAGCAAAGCTTAATTTGTAATTTTCCAGTAAACAATTTTGACAAACTAATATCGAAATTCTGTGCTATTAATAGGTGGAACATCTGTGTGAGATGTGATGTAACCTACATTTTGATCTATGTGAAAGAATTTTGTGACTGGTGACTTAAAAAGGTTTAGAAAAACTAGGGAACATGATGTCGGCTAGTTGTCCTTTTATCATAGTTATTTGGTATGTGGTTAATTATTTCATTTGGAATAATTCTGGATACTGTTGTCTGACTGGAAATGGTGTTGTGCTTTTGTGATATTATTTGTGATTAAGAAATCTGTTAGCTATGTATGCACTACCATTTCAAGTATTTTAGACAGTGGAGAGAGAGAGAGAATACATACAGTCCTATAATTTTCCACATTATCTCCACACACTCATTATGGTTAACTTTTAACATCATCATCATCATCATCACCGTTAATGCTTTCCTCCCGTTTCTACAATGGATGAGGGTCTTGCATCACCTGCCCCCACCTCTGTTGATTCAGTGCTACTCTACAGCCTTTTTTGACCGTCATGCCTGTCAGTTTTTTTTTCATGAAATTCTTCCATCTCTTGTTTGAATGTCCTCATCTTCTTTTGTCTTATTCATGTCTCTCCCAAGTTTTCTCCTTTTCTGCACATGTGACTAAACCATCGAAATCTGTTGTCTTTCACATTTTTTATAATTCTGTCTTTTTGGTTTCAGTTCTGATATCCCCATTTCTTCATCAGTACCATTCTGTGTATTCTATTACCAGTATCTGGTTCTCTCTGTCTCTGTCATCTCAAGCTACCTCAGCTGCTTTGCCCTCACTGCTTGGATTTCTATGCCATACAAAAGCAGTAGTCAGATAACAAATGTCTACACTTTGCTTTAAGCCCCTTTGATATTCTTCAGTCGTGCACAAATCCTTACACTTCGTGACAACTGGCTGAAGCATATACATGTGACCTCTTCTTTCAGTAAGCTACAATACATACTATTATGTAATGGCCTATTGCTTGTATTCATGTTTTTCTCCTTTCCAATGTGAAAAGGAGAAAAGGGAGGACTGTGCACTAGTAATACAAGTACAGACAAGTACAAGCTCAGAGTTTAAGGTCAGTGAAATAAAACACACATTGTATCTCAGCTTTATGAAGTTATTAATGCAATATTCATTGCAAGAACACATAATAGAACTGATGTCTAAATTAAATTTACGTAGCTCAAACATTAAGGTTAGAGTATGTAGCATTAATTTTCATTACAGTAAGTATGTATTGTGTGTAATATAATGCCATGTAGAGCATACTATTTTGGAAAAATTCTCCATTGGGTTAAAAGAACTTCTTCTACTTTCGGCTCTTCCTGGTTAGGGGTCGCCACAGTGGATCAGTTGTCCGCTCATGATTGGCAGTGGTGTTTACACTGTTTAGTCACCAGCCCGGCGCCCAACCTTCCACAGAAGGTTCTGATGAAGCTCATATTTTGATGAGTGAAAGCGCTTAACGTTTGTGTACGTTATAATATGTTTGTGCACATTTAAACTGTGGATTAAATATTTTCGCTGATTTTACACACACTGGCAGTTTTGTGTGTTGGACGCACTAAGCGTTTTGGAGTGGAGTTACAGTTTTATTTGGTGGACTGAACGCTTTTGCATTGTTGTTTTCTACAGCAAAATTGTAGAAATATTAAAACTCAGATGATGAATAGTCCAACAATAGAACATTTTTAAGTTGCCAAAATAGCAACTATACTGTATGTTGTTATGGAACTGGAGAGTGCATTAATTGTGATGTCAAACATAGAAATGTGTTTTATTTTGTAATACTCTTTATCCATTATACTGCACAAAAGCCAAACAAGGCAAAAACACACCAGGAAACTGGAGACAATACTAGAAGTTGGAAACAGAATTTAATATATCCAAAATACAGGTTAAGCACTTTCTGCAGTAAAAATAGCTGCCTTCATCAGAACAATGAAAATTTAAAATGCATCACTTTATATACATATGCCCCCAGTAAAACCCGCCTTTTTTAATCAATTAACCAATTAAGGTTTTAAAAAGACACATTCCTATATAACAAAGTTAAACACTTTGAATATTCCATTCAACACATAGCAAACTATTCCCATTATTAACATTGCTTGCATGTCCAATAACAACATATAACTATCCATAACTTGCTAAATACATTTAAAAACCATGGTTAAAATTGCTTTACCCTAAACATGTTGAAAAAGCTACACATTCCATTTAATGAAAGAAGTCGTGCAGGAATAAAATTAATATTGATTTCTTGCATCCTCTTCCCCAGGTATATCTTTGTTAGGTCCAGTTCCTGTCATAAACACTAAAAAATAGTATGAAAGCAAAGTACATATTGGAACACAACATTCAATTTATGTATAAAATGTATGACTAAATATATATATATTTTTTATTATTACATATACCGTTAGGGACAGATTGTAAATTCTAAGCCCTAACTAATGGTTTTGTTGGAATCACCTCATTAAGGCCAGGTGGAGTGGCTGCATCTAGCATGATCTGCCATCTGATCTCCCTTTCACCTACTACAGCCTTAATGTTACCCCCACGTGGGTTAGGAAAAATAATGTCAAGAATAGCAAATTTGAACATCTTACACTGAGGATTATTAATTAAATGTCTAGACAGAGCATTATTCATGTCCAGTTTCCTCATACAATAGGTGTGGTCATATATCCTATTTTTTAAAAAGCGATCGATAACAGCAAAAGGGGTATCCTTAAGGGGCAATGCATACGTGCTGCCCGTATGACAACTGATGAGAGGTATTTATTAAAGGAAATGGCATTTATAGGGCAATTATTTGCAGAGAAAGGGTACCCTCTAAAAATGATTCAGGACATTACAGAATATGTCATCAAGGAGTGGGGACATAAATATAAACCCCTACTCGGGGTAGGTATTGTTAATAACCAAAATAATAGTAATAATATTGGTGGAAGGGGAGGTACAAATAATGAATATTCTAAGGCTTGTATTATTAAGTATGGCAGACATACTAGGGAGGTTAAGAATATCATTTCAAACAATTGGAACATATTGACTAGTGATTTGTCAATTAAGGACAAAGTAACTATGGAACCGCATTTTGTTTACAAAACAGGAAATAATTTAAAAAGGATTATAGAAATTAAGTCTAATTATGAGCAGTCCAGTAAAATAAAAAGAACGGGTACCAAAAAATGTGGTCAGTGTAATTTTTGTAAATACATTTTGGGTACACCTAATGTAATTCTGGTGAATAAATTAAAAAGCAAAATATGGTTCTGCAATGGAAATTGTTTGAGTAAACACATAGTGTATCTGGCTATTTGCCAGACATGTAAAAGTTACTATGTGGGCAAAACCGATCGCTTTTTAAAAAATAGGATATATGACCACACCTATTGTATGAGGAAACTGGACATGAATAATGCTCTGTCTAGACATTTAATTAATAATCCTCAGTGTAAGATGTTCAAATTTGCTATTCTTGACATTATTTTTCCTAACCCACATGGGGGTAACATTAAGGCTGTAGTAGGTGAAAGGGAGATCAGATGGCAGATCATGCTAGATGCAGCCACTCCACCTGGCCTTAATGAGGTGATTCCAACAAAACCATTAGTTAGGGCTTAGAATTTACAATCTGTCCCTAACGGTATATGTAATAATAAAAAATATATATATATTTAGTCATACATTTTATACATAAATTGAATGTTGTGTTCCAATATGTACTTTGCTTTCATACTATTTTTTAGTGTTTATGACAGGAACTGGACCTAACAAAGATATACCTGGGGAAGAGGATGCAAGAAATCAATATTAATTTTATTCCTGCACGACTTCTTTCATTAAATGGAATGTGTAGCTTTTTCAACATGTTTAGGGTAAAGCAATTTTAACCATGGTTTTTAAATGTATTTAGCAAGTTATGGATAGTTATATATTGTTATTGGACATGCAAGCAATGTTAATAATGGGAATAGTTTGCTATGTGTTGAATGGAATATTCAAAGTGTTTAACTTTGTTATATAGGAATGTGTCTTTTTAAAACCTTAATTGGTTAATTGATTAAAAAAGGCGGGTTTTACTGGGGGCATATGTATATAAAGTGATGCATTTTAAATTTTCATTGTTCTGATGAAGGCAACTATTTTTACTGCAGAAAGCGCTTAACCTGTATTTTGGATATATTAAATTCTGTTTCCAACTTCTAGTATTGTCTCCAGTTTCCTGGTGTGTTTTTGCCTTGTTTGGCTTTTGTGCAGTAGTTTGTTGGACACTGGGATATTTTTCTTTATCCATTATAGTTACATAAGGAAATGAAATGTTATGTTTGTGATTTAATTGATTCATTTTTGTTGGTGTTCATTGTTTTCCTGCATAATAATTGTAGTGCATTTTTTATGCTGTGTACTATGCTAGTTGTATCACTTCCTATGAAATGTTTTACTGAGGTGTTAGAAGTATCATTAAGGGATTATTTGTACCACCAACATTGTTTTTTTAATTGATTTCTGTAATGTTAGCTTGACCAGAGGTCTAAAACAACATAAATAATTACTGTTTCAGCACTGGAAAGTGGCCTTATTTAACACTGTCATTTCCATCGTCCTCATAGCCTGCATTATCCCATCTAGTTAACACTATCAAGCATAGCTACATATCTCTCTCTCTCCTTCTTTCTCATTCTCTCTCTCTCGCTCTCTCTCTCTGTCCTTTATTGATTACTTTATAAAATATCCCTCAATTTGAGACTGAAGAATTATTATGGACTAAGGAAGAAAAAGAAGAGATCGGAATGAAATGGCAGAATGGAGGATCCTGACAACGTAGGTGTGACAAAATGAGGTAATGCCAGCACAGGGAGTTGGAATTTTGTAAATAATTATATGTCATTTGTGAATATCAAACTAATTTATGTAAGATGCTTTTGTTATAAATGTATTGGAACTATATGTCTTGTGTATATCAAACTGCTCTGTACAGATGTTTGTGTTGAAAAATTAATTATAAAGTGTTGAGTTTAAAATGTATCCACAGTGTACCCTACTGGAAGAGAACAGAAATGTAAATGTACTATTAGAACTGTTTAAATGTATATATTTTAACAGCAAAAACTGGAATACAGAGGGTTAACCTCAGTCCAGTAAACTTTAGAAAAATATTTGAAATTAAATCACTTTATAGGCTATGCCATAAAAATGTTATCTCTCAAGTTTTCGTTGCAGCTAGAGACACAAAATCAGTACTAGGAAGGTTCCTCTATTGTCTTTGGAGTGAAAAAATTGCTACGTTTGAAGCATGAAAGAATGTAATTGTTTTATGACTTCCAGCAACTGCAAAAGATCTGAGCAAGCGCTCTTGTATGAGTATATTTACAGGTAGATGCTAAATGCTACCAGCTGCCAGCAATGGGGGTTTGGCCTAGGAGCTAGAAGTCAGATGACCAGAAATTATATAATTTTGCAAGCAATCACAGCAGTAATATTTTAGATATTATTTTGAGAAGTCTCTTAGTGAGACAAAGCATTCTGTCTTGGACCTGACAACAAAAACTATTCACCACATCTGCCTTGCTGTAATGAAGTGAGTTCCTAGGGAACAGTATAATTGTCTTAGATTCAGTCAGGAATACAGTGAAGCTTAGTTTAGATATTTTTCTTTATTTGTGTGTGCCTGTACTGCAATGTTATTTTAAATATTTCCTGTGATTTTGAACTCTGATGTCACTGTGAATATATATTTAGTATAGTCTTGTTCTTTTAATATTTATTATTAAATATATTTACAAATATATTGTGGCTGATCTGTGTAGAGATATTTAACTTTTGAGAGCTCTTGCATATTTAGTTGATAACACTGTGTGGACCAGTTGTAATAACCTTGCTCTTGGTCAAACTACCAGTTGGTTTAAAATTAATATTACACAGTAAGATTGGACCCCTTTGTTAAGGGCCTTAAGGTAGCTGGCAGGAGTGGCTGGTGGCAGTGAAAACAACCTTTATAGTCTGGGCAGAAGGGGGCATAGCTAGTAAATCTGTGTCAGCCTTTCCCAGGTGTGTGTGTGTGTGTGTGTGTGTGTGTGTGTGTGTGTGTGTGTGTGTCTGTGTGTCTTTGTGTGTGTGTGTCTGTGTAAATCAAACATCAGAGTGTTTGTCAGCTACTTGGGCAGGGACACAAAGCACTGGTTTGACAGAGAGGGTGCTAGAGGTCTTGGCTTCGTCACTTATCTGAGATCTCAACTCTATAGCTGTGCCAGTGGGAAGTCCTCCTGAAGACCGGGAGGAAGAGGGAGAAACCAGTCCCGGACTGACTGTGGTCTCTGTGTGCTCTTAAGGGAAATTGCACTTGATGCAGACAGCTGCATCTGGAAATACTGTGTGTACCTCATAACCTTCCAGTGAACATCCCCCACTGTTGCCAGTGATGAGAATTGAGGCTTCTTGATTACTGGTTGGCAGTAGTGGGGCATCACATATTAATTTGTGTGAAGTTGTGGGATATCCACATCACATATTGGGATTCACTGATGTGGATATTGAACTTCTGTAGCCTGTAAACAGTGGTCACTAAAGAAGTTGTTTGTACTCACAAGCAGCCGCACAGTAGACATATGGAGTTTCATATCACAATAGTTGTATTTATTTTTTGTCAGCTTTGTCAGGGAGAGCAGGCAAGGATGTCAGTGGAGAATTATGGCAAGCTGAGAAGGAGCCAGTTGGCTGAGATGTGCCAAGCCAAAGGACTTTGTGCATGCTAGCCTGACTAAAGCAAAATGGTTGCAGCCTTAACCAAACCAGGAAGCTAGCCAGACTGTCCTTAGGGATGTACAACTTTCAGAAAATGGACAGTTCAATCTGCCTGGAGTTTGAACTGGAGGCCAAAAATTTGGGTCTAGAATCAGCAGAGAAACTGCGGCATTTGGAGGCTGAAGAAAAGGAGAAACAGATGGGATTAGAATCAGCAGAGAGACTGAGATGTTTGGAAGCTTAAGAAAATGAGAGACAGAGGCGACCTGAAAAGGAAATGCTGACTCTTCATCACAATCATGGAGGTAATGGGGAAAGGAGGAACCAAACTCTAGAAGCAATAAAGGTCAGTATTTTTTCTTCCACAATTTACAGTGGGTGATCATTTTGATAGCTTTTATTCATATATTTAAAAGGGTATGTAAACAGTATAATGTTGACCAAGGGCTCTGGGTATGGTTCCTGACCCCTTTACTCCACGGTAAAGCTGTAGCTACTGTTTCTAAATTGTCTGATACTGATTGTTTAAATTATAATACAGTTAAATATTGTTTATTTGAATGTCTTAAGTTAACACCTGAATCGTAAAGAAAAAAGATTTGTGAGCATAGTCGCAAGGCAGATGAGTGTGTGTAATTATATTACTAAGTTAAGCACTTATTTTCATAGGTGGGTGAGTGGGTGTCAGGTCACCACTTTTGAAAAGCTGGCAGACCTTTTGGTGAGAGAACAAACCCTTACTACTTTGCCTGAGGACATGATAATCTGGTTGGGAGGTAAGGAATGCTACACCACACATGAGTTGGGGGAAAAATGAGACCTATACCTAACAAGCAGGGCATCACTGCACAGGAAAGGAATACTCAATGCTGCACATGGGTATAAGGGAACCCATGGTAGGCAACCTAAACTGCCCCATCAGAGTGCACCAGTAAAAGGAGAAGCCACTAGTTAAGGTACAGGTCCTGGATCAAGGGTTAAATGTTCTAAATATAACCAGTGGGGCCATGTAGCATACAGATGTCTATGGAGACAAGGTGGAGAACTAAAGTTAGGGGAGCCAGCAAGTGGGAATAACAGAATGCCAGTGGTAAGTTGTCTGGAGACAACAAGGGTAACAAACTACTACTACAAGAGGTTATATCCTATCTTAGTAGATGGAAAACAGGCCTCTGCTAAGAGACACAGCCTCTGACCTAACAATTGTGAAGCCAGCAATGGTTAAAGAGGAGCACTACTTGCATGGGCAGTCTACTCTAGTCCAAGTATTAGGAGGGACCCCATTCTGAATACCTTTGGCAAGGGTTCATCTTGACTGGGAGGGTGGAAAAGGAAGCAAGCAAGTAGGTGTGTTTGAGGATATCCCACAGATGTCTTGATAGGGAAGGATTTTGACAATGCAGTACCTTGTGTACATGCAGTGACACACAGTCAGGCTTGGAGACAGGCATGTGGGTCTGGTAGCCTGGAGGGACCCAGACAGACTACACACTTGAAGCCAGGACTGGTGAGGTGGCTGCTTCAGGGAAGGTACTACCCTGTAGCAGGGAGGCTGAAGGTGTGCCACAGCTTCTTGTGGGTACTGATATTCCCTTGGACAGAGTGACTGCAAGGGAAGAAGTGAGTAGTAGTACCCAGGCTGACAGTGAGGCACTGCTTTCAGAGGATACCAGACTTCCTGTGGAAGGGGAGCTTGAAAGGGTTACAAAGAGAGGGTGAGACATGCTCAGCTCTCAGACCCTACATTACAGGTTTTGAGGGAGGTAGCCAGGGAGGTGCCTGATTCTGAAGAAAAGGGGGAATCTGTATACTGGGACAAAGGGTTACTGTATATAGTGTGGCCCCCGAGGGAGGGCTAGAGAGGGAGAGTATACAGCAGTTGGTAGTGCCCAAGGCCTAATGTCTGTAACTTCTAGCCATAGCCCATGACATTCCCTTTGGAGGTCATATGGGCACAAAGAGTACCAAGAGATGCATTATGCAGACCTTTTATTGGCCTGGAATTTCCAGGAATGTAACAGGGTAGAACTGGACCTGTGAGTAGTGCCAAAATGTAGGCCAGGCAGGAAACAAGATCAAGGCCCCTTTGATGCCTTTGATTGAGGAGCCATTTCAGAGGGTAGCTATAGATATGGTGAGGTCTCTGAGTACCCCCAATGTCCACAGGAAAGAAGTATATCCTAGTGGTAGTAGATTATGCTACCAGATACCCTGGGGCAGTGGCTCTGTCCTCGCTTGAGGCAGAAAAAGTGGCAAATGCTTAGAGATTTTTCAGCAGGGTAGGTTTCCCAAAAGAATGCTGATTGACAGAGGTGCCAGTTTCATGTTAGACATGCTGGCCTTTCTGCGGAAGCACTGTGGGGTGAAGTACCTAAAGACCACTCTACACTAAAGACCATACTACGGGCATTTGCAGACCAGTTTAAGAGGGAGTTGGACAGATATTTGCCCCGTCTGTTTGCTTACAGAGAGGTGCCCCAGGAATCCACAGGTTTTTCACCCTTTGAGTTGTTGTATGGGCATAAGGTGAGGGGACCTCTAGATTTGATTTGTGAT
>NC_056747.1:554366279-554403779 GCF_019279795.1 Protopterus annectens
ATAATGACTAATAATCCAAACCAAAACTTTGTGACTCACTTGTGAATTTATTCTGCTGCTAGATCTGGTGTGGCTTTTGGTTTGGATCCCGCACACAGATATTAACACATACATTTTTTTTTTCACTTGCTAAACAAAAAAAAAAAGTGCTGCTTAGTGAGCATAAAATAATGACAGGAGTTAGGTTAATTTCAGTCCAAGCTTCATGGCAGCATGATATGCTGCCGTGAAGTGGTGGACTTGTTTTTCAGTGGGCATTACCAGTGAATTAACAACCTGATGGAGAATTTTTGTTCTCCAATCATGGTGCTGATGTACAGATCACCCATTCTCTAAAATCTTTTAATAGTTTGTATGTAACATGATTTTGGATTTATTAATTTATATATGAACAAGTAATATTTTTTGCCCAGAGGTGTCAGTAGGATATAACTGCAGAAGCACATTGAGCCATCACTTATCCATAATGAATTAAGATAGTACCCCTTAATAAACTATTAGTTTGCTCCACAGATTTAAACTCATTTGAGCATATTACACTTGGATCCTGTTTTTATTTGCAGTCATCTAATTTCTCTATCTGTATGGTAGTTTCCCATTTGAATGAAGCTCGATGGATAATGTACAAATGAGTGACACGTATCCATATTCCTTCGCAGAGACTGAAGATAGGTGGAAATCTCCCTCAGCCAAGGTGCAGCAACCTCAGAGAAGATTAGTTTACATTGGGTACAGCAGTCCTTTGTGTGAGGTTGTGAGTGAACCGAATAAAATATTTCTTTTAAAAGAACTTTTAAATGCCATTTGTAATTGCTTTTCTTATTCTGAAAGGATTTGAAAATGTTGTCATTGTTCATCCATATGAGACCCGCTGCTTAATAGTTACTGCATATGAAAGTATTGGATTGCATTGCATTATAGCAGTGATTCATTTCCTACTGGTGAGCACCATGTCTAGCTTTTCTCATTTTTTGATTTGGTTCTACTACAGTCTGTTTAACGCATGCATCTTCAAGACCTCCAAAATGTATTTTTTTATTTTGTTCCACTTTTGTCAGTAATGTAGGTCATATCCTACAAGGTATTGGTTCCTAGAATCGGTCAGTCTGATTTATGGACAGCTTCCACTATGACCTTGTTGCTGTCCTTCCTTTCACATGGAAGCCTAAATCATGATCGTACGAACAGAAGCACCATGACTTATCTATCACCTGATTTCCCCACAGACCTATGTTTGCCTTTAGCTTTACAGATCTCAGTTAGTACCATTTTAACTGTTGCTGGACAGTGTTTCAAATACTTAGTCCACCTAATTACATTTTATAACCATTAAGAAAACTGATTCTTTTAGCCTATGATGTGGTTACGTTTGGTGTTATCACTGAAAGGCAGCTTACAAGTAGCTATGTGTATTGGAAGTAATCTGGCAACATTTTCTGACTTATATGAACTAGAAATAAATATGTTTACTAAGCTGCAGTATTTACTGACATAGGATTTATAGTGTACAAGACAAATGTGATGATAATGTTTTACAACTGACATTTTTTTGTAACATTTATTTTTCTCCCTCCCTTTCGAGTGATTCTACTAACTTAGGCTATATAACTGCAGTTTCTCTCTCTTTCTTCCCAGGACAGTCGTAAAATTTTCACCCTGCAATTTCTCACAAAGTTGGAGATGTGTTAAATATATCTAGAGCTGGGGAATGAGGACTCTATATGGAGCTGTGGATTGGGATCAAGAACCATCCTGTGTTAGTGGACAGTAATAATCCCTATCATAGAGGAGTGATGTACAATGGCATTAGCATGTGCACCCCCCCCCCCACAAACTCCTGGGTACTGCTCTCCCGGAGGGTGCACAAGCTGGAAATTAGACACTTCTTCCTGATCACCACCCCATCATTTCCCAAACAATGATTCACCGCCCCAGTCATTTCCCCACCAATGATTGAAGCCCATTCCTGAACTGAGGCCAGTGGCTGGACAGATGTATGCTTCTGTGCCATCAGGACAACTGTTGATTGTTTTTTTGTTTTTTAATGCAAACATTTATAGTACATTTCTCAGACACGATTGTCTCTAGTTTGTCATTGACTTTATATCAGCTGACTATTTTTGCAGTTGTCCAGTATCTTCATCCAGTGCACACAGAATTGTCTCCATGATTTTACTTCTGTTATTTCTTGTCTTCCATTCTTGAATCAGATTTGAATTACTTTCCCAAGCTGAAATGGTTCAGTTTTATTTGACTCTGCATTTTCCTATGTAAGCCCAGCCTAAAATCCAGAGATTACGTCATTATGTAACACTTACACTGATGTTCTGACATCGTTATCATACAATGAGAGGTTCTGCCTGCCGAAAGAATGTGCGTGTTACATTTAGAATCCAAAAGATCGACAATGAAGTTCACAAAGTTATGCTGCAATAAAAATTAATTTTACAGGCATTAACAATTTTGTCCTGAAATGGTTTAAATTTCCATTTTTTTATATCCAGCCCTTTTGAAAGACATGACAGTACTTTGCAATTTCCTTTATTCTGAGCACTCTTTGTTCCAGTGAAACACTGTTAAACGCCTTGCCAAGAGCAATCTGCATCAAATTATGTATTCAAAGATAGAAACTTCAGAATTCATATACAGTTAGGAAATCCCTAATAAAATCAGCTATAAGCACTCGCGCGCACACACACACACACACACACACATACATGTAGGACTATTTAAGTTACATTTCAGTTATTTCATTCATTTATTCAAACATTGCAAAAATTGTTTATAATTCTTATATACCGAAAACAAAACAGTAGAAGAGGAGAGAGAGTGATTAAAACCTTCCCAGTGAAATTTTAATCAATAATTTAAGTATTAGTATAAAGAATGCAAACATCATTATTTTATTAATCTTGCCTTTATGTGAAATAACTTTAACTTTTCTGGAGAATAGTAACAATTTATAAAAGCCTGTTGTATTCATTGTCACTTGAAAAAGGATTTGCTCTGTTTCATTTACGTATGTATACATTTATTTATTTATTGTTTACTTCGCTCTTCACTGTTGCTGATTTTCCTCATTGTGGGTGCTCACGGCGACAGCTGACTGAAGAAGGCAGGCCAGTTTTCCTTTTCTACTATCACAAATTGCAGCTAATCTTGAAGAATTGCAAGGAATGTGCAGTCCATTCAAACATATTATGTCTATAAATTTCCTGGCGACTGCACTGGAGCTTTTTTCTATGTGCGTTCATGTGCCAGCAACAACTACTAAGTGAGTTGATGGGGCACCATCTGTATAAAAGTCCTGAACCCCCTTCTCCTTTAGCTTCTGTCAGGATAAAGGAACAACAAATGCTTTTCTCAGGGGATCTCATAAGAATGTGGAGATCTTTCCCCAAGAGAGGAATTTAGGATCTCTTAACCCTATACATATGTCTAATTTCTTCCACCTAACCCATGATCTTGTTTTTTTTCCTCCTAACTACCCCCAGCCTGTGGTGAGTGAGGATGGTATACAGAATGAACTACAAAATTACTACTTTGTCTCTGAACACAACTTCTGCTTCAACACTAGAGATCGAACCAGTACCTAAAGGACCTTTGCTCCTTTGATAGCCTTGTGCAGTCTCTTTGTCATCAGTTGTGAAAAAGACAATTAGGCAAGCTCTTCCCTCCACTACTCTAGTGTTGTAAAATCAACTTTTTTCCTCTGACAGTACAACAGCCTCAAATTGGGTAGCACTGAGTCTCATTCTAACTACTTCATACTTGTAGCAAATTAATTCAGAAAAGGTTAAGGGTCACAGCCAGATTAGGTCTGTAGCACACAGTCATCTATAAATAAGAAAAATGCTACCTCTAGACCATCAGACAAAGCACCGTCACAAACTTGGCTGCATCTTCATATCTCATCAATGAAAACCACAAATAGGATTGGTGGCCTGTTTCCCACCTTGAATGAATTGACTTAGTGACACGAATGTAGACTCTCACCTAACAGGGGGGACAAACCCCCTCACCACCTTTAGACAACTACTTGTATTATGCAGTTGGCTCTGTCACACTACCTGGACATAATCCACATTTTCCTTCTGAATCTGAGGTTCACCTGTCAGTCAAAGTCTCCTTCTTTGACTCTACCAAAGGCATTTCCAAGAATGCTTCTAAGTGCAGTCTCCATGTTGCTGCGATGCACCTTATGGTCCATTCTTTTTAGAGATGGGGATAGGCACTACATTTTTCACCAACAGTGGTACTGTTCCCATCCTCCAAGCATTGAAGAAATGTTCTATCCCTGCTATACAACACTGTTTAATGCCATCAACAATTTCATCTTGAGTTAATGCATGCCGGAGGCCTTATGACTATGATGGAGACCTCTAGCTGCTGCGGTGGTTGTTGTCCCCAAACCACCCAGATTTTGGGCATGTCTCCTATAGGAGGGCATGTCCATTGGGTTAAGATGCATTGTTTCTAGTGGTGGTCAAAATTTCTCTACCCTTGTGTAGCATAGCTACTGTAGAGTGAGTTCCTGTCCTCCTCCCTTGAGATGATAACTTGTTTCCAGAAACTTCTGTCTACCCAGTAATGTTATGTTCAGAAATTCTCTTTGGTAAACCATGTTGCTCTGCCTTTACTGACCTGCCAGTATCATTCAACTTAGTCAAGCAAGCCTTTCACAAGCACAGGTCAGAATGCTACCTTATTTACCTTTGCAGCTTCCATTATTACCTGTTGTCCATGAACAGCTCATTGTGATTCCACCATATCAGACATCAGCCACCCTCTAGCCATATGTTGCTGCTGTCACCTCAGTGAATAAATTCAGGAACACACTGTGTTTAGATACAATGTCCCTAGACTCATACAGGAAAGAGCAAGTTTTCTTTGATATAGGCTTGACTTGTATCCCACATATTCCTTCCCAAGAGCCCCCTTAGTGTGGCAGTTTGGGTGACTGCCCAGGGCCCACAGCTCCAATGGGGCCTGTGACTGGCCTGAAGACTAGCTTAGTGGAAGCCCTACACCTGGACTCTGTGATGTCTTTCTGAAGATTATTCCATGTAAGATTGCACTGCCAGCAACAGTAGAGCACCAATAGTAACAATGTTTGAGTGCTGATTCTATTTATTTATTTACTTTAAGTACATCGGTACTGATGCTGGCTTTTTGGACAAGAAGGCATGATGAGCATCTGTTTATATTCCACAGGTTTGCATCTTCTGATTGTCATAAATGGATTTGCTCACAAAGAGCATTTGTACTGAAAGCAGTATAACCCACAACTCTTGGGTTTATGTCAGGACATAGGGATGACAGATGACATGCAGACTCCATATAGAAAGCACCACAGGAATCTCAACTATAAAACAAAGTTAGTTGCAAAAAGGGAGCATGAATGTTGTAGCATTTTAGTCCAGGTTACTGAAATCTGCATCAAATGGTAGGACTGGTATAAATAATATCGTGTTGCTTTGCATCATACTGGGGGGGAAATAGTGTAGAAAAGAAGTGAACACACATTTTTGTTATCAATGCTATTATTAAAAATTGTTATACAAGTAATAGTTTTGCTGTTATTATGATGTGCTGCTGTAGCATAACACTATAGAGATGTTTTTATGTGCTCATTTTTTTTCTTTATTGATATCAGGTGTGCATTCTCCAGCATGGTCCTACCCTGAATGATATTGTCTGAACATTTTTTTTGTGTGTACATTTTATCCTCTGATCCCTCATTTCCCACACACCTGTATCTAGAAAGGTGCTATGTTATTTTAACATTCTGATAATACTCTGCCTATATGTGAGGAATATTTCATTTTCATGAAGTGGATGTTACAATTCAGCTGGCCTGAGTGCTAAAACAATACTTACGGCTGGTTTCCCTGGGGGGCCAGAAGCATCAAGTAGTAATTGCCAATGTTGTCCTTAGAGCAGCTAAATTGTAACACATAGCACACAAACGTTTCCTTTTTAAGGAAGTTTAAAATGTGGTAAATACGGTGCAACTATTTCAAACAATTTGGGGAAAACATTTCTAAATACTTACACATATATTTAATATACTTTATATGTTAATTTGATTATTTGTAATGTTATATGCATATCTTGTATGCATAACATAACCTGATCTTAAAAAAATGCGTTTTATTTTTATATTTATTAAAGGACGTATTTTAAGTGTTTTTATATATGTGGATTTAAAATGGTTCTATAACTTTAAGAGTACTGTGCAAAGGACTGCTAAATTCTTCATGCATGGTGATGTCATTTGTTATGTAACAGGAAGAGGATTTTTAAAACACAGGAAGATGATGTGATTTTCAGTTCTGAAGAAATTCCTTACATTAGGGATGAAAGCAACTAACTTATTGATAAAAACTCTGTAATACAAGACCAGGCCATCATTTTTGTTCCTTTATATTATATGCTTAACTGTTGTAAAGTTAAATACCATGCAGCTATAATGAAAATTGTGTTATGTCACCTAACGTCCAGTTAACAGCTACATTTAAGTTATACTGCCTTGTCTCTGAATGGTTATTTCTCATCTGCCCATATTGATAAATTATATTTGAATTAAGCTCTGGAAATGACTAATTAGTCTTTTTTGATTAAGAGTTCATTTTAGATAGCTTCGCTGAATTGAATTCCATGTTTAGAACATTTATATTTTGAAATTAATTGAGTGTTAATGAATCACGGTTGCTGGAGTGACTTTCAGTTATTTCATTGCTGATAAATAGGTGACCATGGTGTGCATAAGTTAGTGTAAAATTAGATCAAAAGGGCAACAGGGAATAGCATAACAGGATGATAGCAGCAAAAAAGCCTTAGAATAACAGTTTTTCTAGCTGTTAAGTGCCTTTTGAAAGGATTTGATTCAATGTGGAGATGGTTAGATTCACTCTTAAGTGTTCTTATAATTTGCAAATGATTTTATCGAATGAGGGTTATTCATCTGCAGAAAAATAATTATTGACAGTATTCCAAACCAGAAATCAAACTATAATTTAGATTTCCTGTTTGTATTTATAGTTCCATGCTGCCTAAAAAGCTCCCTCACTAGCCCCTTATAAAATCCTCAAAAGCTAGTTACGAAAATAAAATTGTCAAAGATTCCAAAGACAACCACAAGGCATTCTATAGTTATGTCAAGAATCTAAATGACAATGCTCAGATCTGCTCTGAGCTACAACAGAATGGCATTAAATATACTGATCCCAAGGATATTGCCGATATCCTGGCAAATCGATTTAGTGCCAACTTCACCCCCCCTCTCACCCCCTAATGGGCCCATCTCAATAAAAAAAGATTGCCAAATTCCAGTAATCATGGCCACACAAGTAGATACCGCACTCTACAAAGCTAAGAATACAGCATCCATGGGACCAGATGACATCCCAGGCTGTGTACTACATGAACTACAAAATGAACTGGCACCTCACCTAAGTGTCATGTTTAATCATAGCCTCGCCTCAGGCTTCATGCCCACTGAGTGGTGCACAGCTACAGTTATCCCACACCACAAGGGTGGATTCGCCTTGGATCCCAGGAACTACCATCCCATCAGTCTGACAAGCCTTATCTGCAAGGGCGTGAAACGCATTATCATGGAACTTATAAACAAAGACATTAGCAATCTTCAAACACTGGACCCCACCCAGTTTGGGTTTGTGAAGGGCCGATCTTGTCTCCTGAATCTGATTGACTTCTTCAAATCAGTCTCCAGAACTGTGGATGAGGGTAAGGCGGTCCACACAGCCTATCTGGACCTCGCCAAGGCCTTTGACACCATCCCCCACTCTGGAATCATAGATAAACTTACTAAGCTGGGCATAAATCCCTATGTCACTTGATGGGTTGCCAACTGGCTTACTGACAGAACCCAGACTGTAAAAGTAGCCGATTCCAATTCCAGCTCCAGACAAGTGACAAGTGGAGTACCTCAGGGTTCAGTCCTGGGACCACTCTTGTTTGGCGTCTACTTCTCTGAAGTACAGGCCAACACTAAGGGACTCTGGCTAACAAAGTTTGCAGATGACTGCAAACTGGGAGCCATTATTGAATCCCCAAATGATGTGGATATTCTACAAAAGGGCCTTACAGAAACAGATGCCTGGTGCCAGAGCCATGGGCTCAAACTTAATGCCAAGAAATGTATAGTTATCCCCTTTGGAAAAAAAAACATGTACCCATGAATTACCACATAGGTGGCAGTACACTAAACATCGAAAGTGTGATGAGAGACTTAGGAACACAGGTGGACAGTGGTCTCACTTTCGATAACCACATCGCCACAACAGTCAGAAAATCCTTCTATGTGGCGCACCTCATCACTAAGGGCTTTTCATCCAGAAAAAAGGAGGTCATTGTCCCACTGTACTCATCCCTCATTAGACCCATTATAGAGTATAATGCCCCGTTTGGTAAGTACCTCACAAGACATCTGCAACAGCTGGAAAGGCCACAGAAATACTTCACTAAAAGAATCACAGGCCTAAAGCAGATGCTATATGCTGACCATCTAAAAGAACTCCAGCTATACTCTGTGGCATATCGTCTACTCAGAGGCAATCTTTGCTTAACATACAAGGCCATGTCAAACCCTGAGCTGTTGGACATGCTCCACTTAAAGAAATCCCAATCTCTCAGAGCCACATGCTCCAGGGATCTAAACCTTGTCATCACAATGAACAAAACATGCTGGAGGGATATGTTCCTGACTCAGAGACTCCCCATACTCTAGAATAGACTGCCCATACATGTCAAGCAGAGCGCTTCATTGGCCCTCTTCAAAAGGAACCTTGATGATTGGATGGGAGATAGGAAATTCACCCCGGGGATCATGTCAGTCGCCCTGCTAGACAGGGGTCCAGAGAAGTAAATATCGTGGGAAGAAATATCCAGGGAGTTGTTATGGCTAGGCTTGTATAGGCCCTAGGGCCGATAGCCTAGTACCAACCTATGAAACTATGAAATCTTTCTGCAAGATGTACAATTTCTTTGTCCTCTTCCTAGATTTAAACTGCTTTTTTTAATTCCTCAAATATTTTTTTTTATTTTCAATTAAAATAACATTTACATAATATTTTTAAATATCATTTTAAACAACTATATACAATATTTACAATAGCCTAACTTTCAATCATATACACTGTATGTTATTAAATATAGAATTTACAGATCAGTTATTAGAGATACAATATTGATCATTGCAACAAAGATATAACTTTCTTCCAAGGATTATTTACCAGTGGCCTGGGATAGATTCGTAGTTCTTTGATTTTTATTTCCATCAATGCAGTTGTCTTCAGTAAAGTGTAGAATTCTTCCAAGTCCGGGGGTGTATTTGAATTCCACCTACTGGTTACGCATTTCCTAGATATAGCAAGTATTGTCCATAACAAATATATATTTGTCTTATTCAGGTAGGGACCTTCATTTACATTTAGTATAATCAATACTTTAGTTAAGGTAAAGAAGTCATTAAATAAAGCTTGTAAAAAATGATTGATTCCATTCCAATATGATTTAATTTTATTACATTCATAAAAAATATGAATCCAGTCTGCTTTATTTGACTTTTCACACCTCCAGCAAAAACATTTGTTGTAGTACTGATCTTTTTTAATTCTATCTGGTGTTAAAAATGTTCTATGTAAGTATTTCCAGTTAAATATTATCCAGTGCTGTATGTTAGAGGTGTAATTAACTGATAGTAAGATGTTAGTTTTAATTTCTTCTGTTAACTGTAATGACTGACCTTTTGTTAAGAACTACCAGTATGATGGTTTGGGAATTGTTTTATATGTTATTAACTCTTTATATAGATTTGAAATGGAATTTTTCTTTTCACAGCTATTATATATAAATTCATACAGAAAACTTATTAGATTTGGAATATCTTTAAATGAGGAATTATTAATTAATCTGCAATAATCTTGAGTGTACATTAGAATGCTTTGTAAGGTTAACCAGTCCTGTGTTGGAATATTGTAAGCAGTTTTTATCATATGTATATCTAAAACATTTAATTTATTTACACATTGAAACCAGCATAAGAATCCATTTTGTTCCCAGGAGGTTATTGTTTTCGTATATATTTTGTGAGGAAAGTTCTTAGTGATGGTAAATGGGGTTAAAAGGTCAAACCAAAGTTTTAGATCTATATTTGCACTGATAAGTTTCCTAAAGAAATTGATGTAATGATTAATCAGTGTTGTTTTAGAAGGTTTTGCTATATTATATTGTATACTTATGTATAGTATGTATCAGGGTTTGTTTGATTTTTCTACTATTAAACATTTTTAACAGATTAAATTTATTTGTTAATATAGCCATTGTTAATTCTTTCCAGGTGGCAAAATAATTTGGGTTTATCCAGTCTATTGTAGTTTTAAACACAGATGCTTTTATATATGTTTCTATTTCTGGGAAGTTCAGTCCTCCTTGTTTCCAGGGTCTAATGTGATGAGTTAGAGCTACTCTATTCTTTTTGGGATACCATAAAACTTTTATTAAACATGAGTTTATTTCTTTAAGAATGCATCTTTCAGGAATTAACTGTATTGTTAATGCCACATATAGTATTTTTGGCAATAAGACCATTTTTATTAATTGCAATCTGTCTTCAAAAGTTAATATAATTTTCTTCCACTTTTCTATATATATATATATATATTTTGTTTCAATAATGTTTTTATAATTTATTATTGTTTTGTTCATATTTTTGCATAACACTATTCCTAAATAATTTAGCGTAAGTTCTTGTTTTCCTATGATGGATTAATCTGTAACTTGTAGTTCTTTTTTCTTATTTAAAAATAGAAATTTTGATTTTGATCTATTAAAGTGTAGAATTGAAATCTTATAAAATGTCTCCATTACTTTTTCTAGCTCTCCTAATGACTCTCTGAAATTTGATATGGTTAATAAAATATCATCAGCAAAAAGCATTATTTTAGATATGTACTGGTCATAGACCTTTTATTCTTGGATTACTGTGTATTATTTCTGCAAGTATTTCTATAGCCAAAGCAAATAAAATAGGTGAAAGGGGGCATCCTTGTTTAATAACTTTAGTTATATGGATAGATTCTGAGGTGAAAGGACCTAATTTAATGTAGGCTAAGTTATTAATATATATGTTTTTTTAGTAATAAGATGAAGAGAGGAGGAAATTCAAATAATGCTAAAGTTTTAAATATATATTCCCAGTTGATGGAATCAATGGCTTTTTCTATGTCTAATCCAATTACAAGTGTTTCTCTATCTTCTTTATTCACATAAACTGTAAGAGTAACTCTTTTAATATTATCATGTGTGTGCCTGTTATATAAAAATCCAGTTTGATCATTATTAATTGGCTTTGAAAGTGGGATTTTCATTCTGTTAGCTAGGATTGACATGAATATTTTGTAATCATTATTCAGTAATGATATAGGTCTGTATGAGGTGCAAAGGTCTGATGATGTATTTTCTTTTAGAATTGGTGTTATGAGAGAATATTTCCATGAGGGTGGTATTTTTGCTTCTGTCTGGACTTCTAACAAAGTTGTATGAAAAAGGGAGATTACTGTTGAAGGGAAGAGTTTGTAAATTTCCGTAATTATACCATCTATCCCTGGAGCTTTGTTAGATTTATTTTATTTTATCTTGCCAAAAATTTCTTTGTAGGATATAGGTTTTTGTAGGTCTAGTTTTAAGTTTTGGGGATTTTTTATATTGATAAGGTTTGTATCTGTTTATTTGGTTGGTATCTAAATCTTCTTTTTTGAAGTGTTCCATATAACGGAACCGAAATGCTTCAAGGATGTCTCCTATATCTGATACTTTTTTCCCTTTCTTTTCATGATATATACTACTAATGTTATTTGCTTTGGATTGTATTTTAATTATTGTAGATAAGTTATGTACATATCTGGGGGAGGTGGCTAAAGAGTTTATTTTTAATTTTTCCAAGGCTAGACAAGTTTTGTGTGTTAGAATTTCATTATATTTTTTATTTAATTCCTCTATTTCTTTTTTTACTTCAGGACAATTCTGATTTTTTTTAGATTTTGCTGTCAAGAGTCTGGTTTGCAAGTCTAATGATTCAGATTCCCACTCTCTGACTTTATTTTTGTACCAGCTAAGGGTCTTACCAAATAAATATGCTTTTAATGAGTCCCAAACCATGACTCTACTGATTTCTGTTGTATTATTAATTTCAAGAAATAATTGTAGTTCTGACAACATCCAGGGTCTGAAGTCTTTAATTTTCGTGATATATGATGGAATTCTAGTTGAGGGGATTAAAGGTTTAAACTCTATTTGGAGCTTCATTATCAGAGAGTCATGATCTGAGAAGGGGCATGGAACTATTGAGAAGTTGAGGATTTTTGTTTGTAAATCTTGAACTACGAATAATTTATCTATTCTGGTTTGTGTTCCAAATCTATGGTCTTTATGGGAAAATAATAAGGATTTATCATATTTTACTTTAAAAGCGCCTATTAATGAAATTAATCAATCCATCTTTTTAAGGATTTTGAAATAGTTGCTATGCAAAAAGATTTCTTGGTGGTTTCAGAAGCTTCTAAGGTCTCTTCCCAGTATAAGATTTCCTTTATAACTGTTGGAAATAAAATCTAGGTGTTTTTTAACCATTCCTGCTCCAATTCCTAGGAGCCAATATAGATTAGCTAAGGTCCATATTCTGTTATTAAATTTAATTATAACAAATGCTAGTAAACCTTCTTTGTCTTCATATTTTAAATAACTTTTGGAGTGATTATGTTTTTCTTCCTGAGAATTGATACTCCTTTTGTCTTTGTTCTGTAGGAGGATTGAGCTAAGACTGTGTATAGTCCTTAGGGTTCCAAATAAAGCTATCAGTATTAAAATGCATTTCCCAGAGAAATACTACTTGTGCCTTATTTAGATTTAAATATTTTAGTACGTTTGATCTTTTATTTGCATTATTTAAGCCATTAGTATTTAATGATAACAATGTTAAATCCATTTCAAGTTATTTCTGGAAGAAACGTTTTGCTTTTTTTTTTTTTTTTTTTTTGATTATAGTAGTTATACCATATTCTCTCAAAACACTGAATGTTATTTTTATGTGTGTAAACTTGGGAATGTAATTTAATGTTCTTTCTTCTTTAAATACAAGAAGGGTAAAATTCCGGTCAGGCTTTAAAAAAGTACTTCTATAAAAAAAGAAGTTATGTTCTTACCATAATGTTCCATGTGAATTGTTCATCTCGCCTTTGTTCTTACGCATGGGTTCGGAGCCGATCCTCAGCTCCGAGACGGCCACTTCTACAGCTCTGCATCTTGAGAAAGCTCGAGGCACAGTCCTATCCCACAATCCCCTAGTGCTAACCCTCAGATCTAGTTTGCTAACACCAGAAGATAACAATGCGCCCCAGGCGCTAGCAGTAATTTAAAGATAAGGGGCAGCAATGCCCAAAAAATACCTAGATAATGAGAAGAGTACCCTGACAACAGAAGTAGCCAGAGACTAACAGAAGGTGTTGAAGACAAGCTGAACTGGAATCCAAATCATCCCGTTCTCCGAAAAAAAAAATATAGGCCGGGGGATGGAGGGTGGGTAGTAAGAACAAAGGCGAGATGAACAATTCACATGGAATGTTATGGTAAGAACATAACTTCTTTATGTGAAATTGTTCAATCTCGCCGTTTGTTCTTACACATGGGTAGCGTCCCTAGCTCCTTTACCATGGGTGGCTCATGGGAGAACGTTCCTGAGGACCGTGGAACCAAAGGAGGCCATATCATTGGAGTTCTTGTCCAACTTATAATGGAGAATGAAGGTATGAGGCTTCGCCCAGGTTGCTGCTGCACAAATAGTATCCATCGGCAAACGGGCTGCATGGGCTAGGGATGTGGCCATAGCCCTGGTAGAATGAGCCTTGGGTTGAAAAGGTAATTGTTGTTTCGTCTGTGAATAGATAAATTTAATACAATCTGTTAGCCATTTAGACAAGGTAACTTTGGTAACCGCCATACCTTTTCTTTGGTCAGCAAAGGATATAAATAGCTGGTCTGATTTTCTGTCATCTTTTGTCCTTTGCAAATAAAACCTGAGTTGTCTGTGGACGTCTAACTTATGCAGCATATATTCCAACTTGTTAGTGTGATCTTTGAAAAAGGTGGGAAGTTCGATGGATTGGTTAATATTTGAAAGTGAACAAACTTTTGGGAGAAAAGACGGATTGGTGCGTAATGTCACTCTATCCGACTGGAAAATCAAGTAGGGAGGTCGAACAGATAGCGCGTGTAATTCCGAAATTCTACGAGCAGAGGTTATAGCCACCAAGAATAAGGTTTTCCATGACACGAACTTAAGAGAGGCTGTGGAGGCTGGTTCAAAAGGAGGTAACATTAACTGGGATAAAATTAAGTTAAGATTCCAAGGAGCAACTGGGTTACGAATGGAAGGGCGGAGGTGAAAAGTGCCTTTCAAAAACACCTTGCAAAGTCTGTAGGACATGATGGAAGAATTTTTGTCACCCACATGAAAGTTCGATATGGCCGCCAGTTGGACTCTAACTGTGGACGATGATGCTCCTTCTTCAAAGATCTTAGACAGAAACTCCAAAATTTTGTGCACCGGTGCTTCTGTTGGATCTAATCCTTGTTCTAATGCCCAATAAGAAAAACGTTTCCACTTGCTCCGGTAAGTCTTTGTAGTGGATGGTTTAAGAGAGGAAACAATTATACGTTTAACCGCAGGGGACAAAAGGCTTGACCTGGCTAGGATGGGAAGAGGAGCAGCCAAGCTGTCAATTTTAGGGCCTGCAGGGATGGATGAGGGGCTCCTGACGCATGGGTCAAAAGGTCTGGAACTGGGTCCAGAATCCATGGCTCCTCGATTTGATGGGCCTGAAGAAAGGGGAACCAGATCTGTCGAGGCCAGAATGGGGCTATTAGAATTATGGTCCTTTCCAGACGTTTGGCTTTCTGTAGAAACCTGGGGATTAACGGAATGGGTGGAAAACCATAAAGGAGACCCGGGGGCCAATCGTGAACCAGTGAATCTCTGGGGACACTCCCTGGTGGAGGGAGAAGGGCAAAGTAGCTTCTGCATTTGGCATTCATCGGCGATGCAAAAAGGTTGCAGCAAAGCTGGCCCCACTTGCGGAATATTGCCTCCGCCACTTGAGATTTCAGAGACCACTCGTGAGGTAACAGGATGGCTCTGCTCAACCTGTCTGCAATTACGTTGGACATCCCGGGAATGTGCATTGCTATCAGAAAGCATCCGGTGGAGACAGCCTATTGCCAGATCCTGAGGGCCTCTCTGCGTAGTGGATAAGATCTTGTTCCTCCTTGTTTGTTGATGTACCAGACCACTGACATGTTGTCTGTCTGGACTGCCACTGTTCCTTGAGGTAAGACACCATGAAAGTGTTGCAATGCTAGAAACACTGCTCTTAGCTCTAGGACATTGATGTGCAGTTTGCATTCTGTTCTGGACCATTGACCTTGGACCGTCTTTCCCTGGAACAAACCTCCCCCACCTGATCAGGGAAGCATCCATGATTATTGTCGCTATCGGGGTTGGCAGGGTAAAAGGTCGACCTTGTGTCAAGTCTTGAGATAGCATCCACCATCGTAGATCCTGCTTGCAGCAGGATGTGATTAGAATTTCGTGTGACAACGGCAGGTGCTGATAGGACCACTGGGCGAACAGTAGCCATTGAAGGATCCTCATGTGCATTCTTCCTAGAGGGACTGCAACCAGTGCAGCTGACATTAATCCCAGGACTCTCAAAACCTATTCTGCTGTAGCTTTTGTCTTTTGAAGGAGTACTGCAATTTGCTCCCTTAGTTTTGAAACCCTTTCTGGTGGAAGTCTGACCGTGACCAAGGTAGTGTCCAGTTCTACCCCTATAAATGAGATACGCTGTGATGGCGATAAGGTAGATTTTTTGAAATTGATTGTAACGCCAAGACGGGAACAAAGACTGATTGTGTAATCTCTTGCTTGGAGCAGATGATACTCGGTGGTGGCGGAGAGGAGCCAGTCATCTATATACAGAAACACCCGGAATCCTTGTTGTCTCAAGTGAGACACTACTACTGCCATACACTTGGTGAACACCCTGGGGGCTGAGGTGAGGCCAAACGGCAGAGCTCGAAACTGAAAATGACTGGCTCCTAGCTGGAAGCGCAGGAATCTCCTGGACGGTCTGGCCATTTTTATATGGTAGTACGCGTCCTTGAGATCTGTAGAGCACATCCAGTCTCCTTCCTGCAGAAAAGGAAGGATTGACTGTAGCGTGACCATCCGAAACTTCTCCTTCACAATGAAGGTGTTTAGTTTGCTGAGATCCAGAATTGGTCTCCAGTCCCTTGTCTTCTTTGGAACTAAAAAGAACCCTGAGTAAGTTCCGGATCCTATTTGGTCTGCCGGGACTGCTTGGATGGCTCTTTTCCTGAGCAGCTTCTGGATCTCTAAGGCTGCCTGATCCCGCAGATTGGGTGGAATGTCTGGGAATCTTTTGGTGGTAGGGGGAACGTTTATGAATTTTATGTCGTAACCTCTGGTAATTATAGTTTGTACCCACGCATCTGAGGTTAAATTTCGCCAGGCCAGCGGGTACAAAGTTAAGCGTCCCCTGACGGCCTCTAGAGCAGGACAGTCGGGCCTCCTCTCAGGAGTGCTGGAAAGGCTTGCCAGAGAAAGTATCTCTGTCGTCCTGGTTTTGCAGACCCCCTCTGCCGTTTGGTCGGCGTCTTCCATTCCTTCCCCCTCCTCTGCCTCTGGAAGGGGCATTATCACTCTGTGTGGACTGAAAGGAACCCTGTGTCTTATGGAACCACATCTTTCCGCCTCTTTGCCCTTTGGGGTATGGTCTGGAAGGGGCGGAAAAACAGACTCCTACAGCAGATAGGGTCTTCCCTTCTTGCTCACACCTAGTGAGGGTCTTCTTTACTTTGGAGCCAAAAAGAGAGGCACCATCAAATGGGACGTTAGTAAAGGAAGACTTGAAGGATTCCGCAAAGGAGCACAGCCACAGCCAGGATTGTCTCCTAAGAGCAATCGCTGAAGCTGCCGCTCTACTCGCACCTTCGGCCGCATATGAAATGAGCCTCATGGAGGAGTTGACTACAGAGTTAAGGGTATTAAGTTGTGCTGTCACTTTCTCGGTAACAGCAGCATCTGTACGACCCTGGAGAGTATCTCCGAGTTCCTTGAGGAGATCCCTCTGTAAATGCATAAAATGCATCAAGTAGTTCAGCGATCGCATGGAAAAAGTCGCAGAACTGAAAACGCGCTTCCCATATCTGTCCATCATCCTAGAATCCTTATTAGGAGGATGGACAGCGGAAGAGGACTCTGACATATCCTTCTTAGTGGCTGCCGCCACCACCATAGTATCCACTGGAACACACTTGGTAAGAAAACTCTTGTCCTGGGGGCTGTTATAAACTTATTCGGCCTGCGGGGAACTGGTTCCACCGTGTCAGGTGTCTCCCAAGCCCTACGAGCTATCAGGTCCATAAGTTCGTCAAAGGGAGGGGTCACCCAGGAGGTAGAAGGTAGAGCCCCGAATGCCTTCAGCAATACTGATTCATCCACAGAAGGATTAAGTGGCTGCCAATCTCCCCTCTGTTTTAGGATCTCCAGGATGTTATCCTCCGAGGGGGACCGTGGGGACCCTTCTGCTTCATCTAAATCTGTATCTGATGTAAGAGATTCCTGTGGGGAATCTATGTGCCTCCTCTTGCACAGTCTTTTCCTTGGTACTTCTTCAGATGGGGCTTCTGTAGAAGCGTCCGAGGAACCAGGAGCACCCTCTGGGGCAACTGAGGCATTGGGTCTCGACGCTTCGTAGCAGCTGAGGATACAGAAGTCGAATGTGGTCCCTTAGGGGGAGGAGAAAAAGAATCTGATGAGATATGTGTTTGTTTTGACAAGACCTTCCTCATGGCGTTGAAGGCACCGGTACCCGGATCCAAAGACCTTCCTGGTTTCGAGAAACCAGGAACAATCCCCGAGACAGGAGGTCTGGGCTCCGACCCAGAGGACGGTGCCGAACTAATCTGAGCCGAGGCTCCTAGGGGGAGAGTCGGTACCGACATCTCGGTTCGACTGTCCGCCCCGGAACCAAGGAACGATAGTCGGCTCCGGGACCCCTCGATCCTTTCCGAGTGTGTCGAGGTCAATGGTACCGAAAGCATGGCTGTAGGCTTCGGTATCGATGGTTCTACCATCATCGGAACTTCGACTCTCGGCTCCGAAGACTTGACAGGTCTCGGAGGAGGAGCAGTAGATGACCCAGGGAGGGCTTCGAGTTTCGAAATCAGCTGGGATGAAACTTCGATCAATTTGGAAAGGGACAAGTTCTCCATTAACTTCTGTATCACTCGATCCACATCCGAATCAGATAAGGGTCTCGAAGAGCGGGTCGAAGGGGCCAAAGTCATCACCGAGTGAAGGATCGATGGCGGCGGAACCTCCGTGACCGGCTCCAAGACCGGAGTCTCGATCAAAGATATACATTCGACAGCCGACTCCGAAGTCTGTGGAGCCGGTGTCCGAATCTTAATAGAGGTGCTCGGAGCCGATGACTTTGGCTCCGACACTCTCGAAGACTTGGATCCCTTTGAAGACTTGGATACCAATTCAGCCTTGTCAAGGGCCTCCTGAAATTCGGGCTTTAATAAACCCCTGTCTACTAACTTCCTGCGTCTCTCCATCATGACCCTCCCACTGAAGGAATGACAAATAGAGCAGTCCTCCTGTAAGTGGAGAGGGCCAAGACAGTAGACGCAGGAAGAGTGGTTATCCGTGATGGACATTTTCTGTCCACATAGACATTTTTTAAAGCCTGATTTTTGTTTCTCAGACATGTTCAAAAAGTCAGACATATATATATATATAAAACCTGAAAACAAGAAAAATATTAAAGGTATCACTACACACAAAAGGAGTAAGGACTTAAGCCTTTCTTAAAGAAAAAAAACACCTGTTAAAAAGACAGGGTAATAGGCCTGAAAATTGCCTTAGAAAAACTTTATAAAATAATAATAGTAATAAGAATATATAACTCCCACGGCAACTACACTAGTAAAAGACTAATATATATATATATTTTTTTTTAAATATCTATACTAATAAAGGTAAGTTATATAAAACTTCGAAAAATAGAAAAAGTTTACTGGCCCGAGCTTCTGCGATGCATCTGCTGTCGCGGCAAACTAGATCTGGGGGTTAGCACTAGGGGATTGTGGGATAGGACTGTGCCTCAAGCTTTCTCAAGATGCAGAGCTGTAGAAGTGGCCGTCTTGGAGCCGAGGATCGGCTCCGAACCCATGCGTAAGAACAAACGGCGAGATTGAACAATTTCACATCATTAATTCTAAAGTATCAAATACAAGTAAATATGAATTTCCCATTAAACGTGGAATGAAAGTCATTCCTAATCCAATAGAAAAAGATAGATCTATTGGATTATCACTCGTGCCTTTAACCAACAATATCAACTGAGCTCAATATGTTAAATTAGTATATGGAGAATTTTCTTAAAAGAGATATGAAATTCTATATTATTCTATTATTGTTCTATAGTATTTTATATATCAGAATGGAATGTTAGTAGTGTGAAAAATTATTAAGTTGACTTATAAAATATCCAGAATTTAGTTTCCTTAAGAGATCCCAAACATGTCCAAACATTTGAAAGACATGCATCTGGAGCATTTCTCCCTGGGCCTCCACTGAAAACAGGCTCTGTGGAACCTAGTGGGACTTTCCCGGTCAACAAATGATAAATAAAAAAAAAAAAAATAAATGTCAGATATGTCATTTTGGATAAATTAAATGCAACAGAGGAGCATACACTAAATAAGCCAACAACAAATAGATTATTACTAAAATAATTTGACTAAAAGGAGTCTACAGGAGACAATGAGTGATTACCAATGAAATATGAATTTACTGTAGGTATACTGTCTTCCTTTACTTTCCCAATCTTCAGCTCACCAACTTCATCTTACACTTATGAAAAGACATGGCTTATCAGTGGTATCCTGACTTTGAGTAGAGGCGCCCTACATTCTAGTGTGCAGTGCTTTTACATATTTATAGACTTACAAAGCAGAGTCTAAGAATGAACTATGATCACCCTGATAATTCTCATCCTGCATAGGGCACCTCCTGCTTCCAGAATGGGTAATCACATCAGGTCTAGAATGAATGTGAAGGTACCTATATGGTAATCAGGACTTACCTTAGGTAATTATTAATCAAATAGTATTTAGAGCATCTTAGAGAGTTCTCAGGGCAGTTAGAATACTCTTAAGCCTCTCCTCTCTTGACCAAAAACAGAGATTTCCCTTCCCTTTCTTTCCCGTGTTTTAAATCAGTACTAATAAAAAAATTCAGCAAACATAGGTAAACAGAAATAACATTCAGTAGTCCGTCTTGTACATGACTCTCAATCCATTAAACAAGTCAATGACTAACATCACTGTAGTAAACATTATAAAGACAAATTAGAAATAATTTCCTAGCTCTTTATGTTTTCTGTAAATGTAGAAAAACAAAAGGAGAGCTAACCACTGATGAGAAAGAGGCACTGCAGACAACAGGTTAAGACCAAAATCCAACGATTTATTTCCATCCAACGAGAACACAAAAGTAAGCGCTTTCGCGTAGTGGAACCTACGCTTCATCAGACAATTAATACAAAAATACTAGTGCTTTATATACTAAAATAGAGTGGGAAACTGCCCAATTAATTGAATAATTAAACAATTAATTCATGCATCCTTCACTGTCAATATACGAAGGTTATACCAATGCAACAATCACAGTGAATCATACAAAAAATCTATACAAAAAATTTTAGTTATCTTAAAATTAAGTATAAAATAGATAAAAAATGTTATATATATATATATATATATATATATATATATATATATATATATATATATATATACATACATAGAAAATATGTGCAATTAATATAAAACAAAACAAAATTCCTACTGACACAAACAACCTAATCGTATATTTCAAATAACATGGCAACAAGTGGTGCTGCTAACCAGGTATAAACAAATATAGGAAATAACTCACCCTACCCTTATCAGAGATCTAATAAAATTAAGAACTATTTAATTCGAGTACAGGTTTTATTGACACATAATTATTGAGACCTGGAGGTAAATGTGGCCCTAGTTTAAAAATCCATTTTAACTCGGCTACAGCCAACTCATTATCCAGATCTCCACCCCGTAATCTCTGTCCTATCACTTGTAGCACTCTAAAGCAAAACCTATGTGAAGGATGTCCCATTACATGTCGAGCCAGGGCATTAGTTTCCTTACTCTTGCGTATATCGTACAGGTGATTATAGATACGATCTTGCAGCCTCCTGGTGGTCATACCCACATAGAAGGCTAGACATGATTTACAGGTAGCAAGATATATTAAATTCCTGGTATCACAGGTCGCATAAAATTTAGGAAAAAACTCATAGTTAGTCAATGGATTCCTATATCCCTGAATATGCGTTATATAAATACACCTGCTACAATGGTTACAAGGATACGTTCCCTGGGCCAGTGGCATTACACTAACTGAACCCGGAGCAATGTAACGGTCATTGCATAAGATTCTTTTAAGATTCTCACAGTTTTTATAAAGGAAACTAGGTTTTCCACCTACTACTATTCTAGTATTGTTATCTAACATGAGTACGTTCCAATTCCTACAAACAACATTTTTAATCATATCTATGTCACTGGTATAATTTGTGACATACTTAACAATCTTTCCAGTATCAAAAGCTTTCCCATTACAAAAATGGTTTCTAGGTTCGGTAAATTTAGTAACAATAGATAGTTCCTGGTCGTCCAAGGTATCTGACATACCTATTATATTATGTTTAATGCTCTTTACCATAGTAGCATTATACCCCTTTTGAAGAAATAAAATCTCCATAAAATCTGCTTCATCTAATAGAGACTGTTTCTCTTTACAAAGTCTTCGAACTCTCAAGAACTGACTCTTAACAATACCGGAAAAAACAGTTCTAGGATGCATACTATCAAAAGAAAGTAAACTGTTCTTCCAAACTGATTTCCTGTATAGAGACGGCACAACTGAACCACAATCTGATAACTTTAATGTCAAGTCTAAAAAATGTATCTCATTGGCCGAGATCTCACTAGTGAACCTAAGAAAAGAAGTAGTGGTCTCCAAATAACTCAAAAACTCATTAAAATCTTCTCTAGATCCTTCCCATATTATAAGGACATCATCCACAAAGCGTTTATATAACATTACATGTTTAAACTTCTCATGCTGAAACAGATAGGTTTTCTCCCATTGTAAAACAACAAGATTAGCGTAGGTGTTAGCGCAGGGGGTGCCCATGTCTACCCCCCACTGTTGTAGATAATGTGTATTCATGAACAGGAAGACATTATTGTATAGTACAATCTCAAGAAGTTGTCATACTAAAATCAACCTATCATTACTAAACTGAGGTTCACCAACCAATAGTTCACAAATATATACTGTATCCCTATGTCATTAGGTATTGATGTGAACAGGCTCTTGACATCTAATGTGATGAACAAATAACTATTTGTTCTGTCTAGGGTCAGAGAATCGAGACTATCTAACAAATCATAAGTATCTCTCAGAATAGAAGAATATCTATTCACCACAGGTCTAAGTAGATGCTCCAAAAAACTGGATACATGCGAAGTGACCCAGCCTTCGCTAGCAACAATAGGTCTCATAGGTACAGGGTAGGTTCGTTTATGTATCTTTGGAAGACCTTTAATGACAGGTGTCACCGGATGCTCAATATGTAAAAACTCAAAGATTTCAGCACTAATTTGCCTGCACATAAGCAAATCATGCAAAATATCATGTACACTATATATAATGGTGTCTACACTACTCCGATCAATCTCTTTATACGTAGTTACATCTGAGAGCATTGACAACATACTGGTCTTATAATCCAAAGTATTTAATACAACTATGCCCCCACCCTTATCAGCAGGCTTGATGGTAAGGTCATTATTCCTCTTAAGATCATCTAACGCCCTAGATTCCTGTAATGTTAGATTATAGAATCTACCTTTCTTCCTTGCCTGAGAGAATAAAGCATAAAAATCATTCTCACATAACCTAAGAAAAGAATCCACATGTGGAGGCAAATTAGGTGCAAAACAACTACTACGTTTAAACTTGGATGCTGTATACTCTTCTACAGATATATGCTGTTTATCTGAGAAGAACAATTTCAGAGAAATATGACGACAAAATAATCTCAAATCTGTCAAAACATCACTCAGCGTCGCTAGATGGGCAGGAATAAAATTAAGCCCTCTATTCAATACATTAATGTGCATACTGTCCAAGTCAAAACCAGAAAGGTTAAAAACCAAACTAGTCAATGTTTTGTCCTTCTGGTAAGGTCGAGTTTCTCCCCTGAGAACTTTCTTTTTCTGGGGCCTCGACTGGTCGATCTCCCCCTGTTCTGTGGCACAAATTTCTTCTTGTAGGGTAAAAAATCAGCATTATTAGGTTGAATTAATTTAGGAATAGCTCCAGCACTAGGAGCCGAAACCGCCTGTTTCTGAAAAAACATTTGTTGATTAGGCGGGGGCATGTCACTCATGGTAGAGGGAACAATAATACGTCCATCTACAACTGGCTCATTAGGCAAGCTGGTATCCCCTAAAGGAAGCACAGAAGTAGATGTAGGCAAAACAAAGTTCCTAGTATTATTAACAGTCAAGGTTGCAGGTGTCACTATGATATTGTTTGGATCAGGTGTATTGCTATTATCAATAGTACGTGAATTCTGAGACCTGGGCCATACAAACACCTGGCCCCTTGCAAAATCGTTATGGTCTCGTGTGAGTTTGTGTTGCTTAATGTTCCTAAGTCTCTCCCCAAATGCACTCACCTGCACACATACATTGCGTAACTTATTCAAACAATAGTCAGATAGAAATCGTTCACTCAACGCTCTATAGGCAATGTCAACCTTGTTGCGTAACTCATTTTCAAGTGGCAAGAAATAGCTTATCAATAGTCTTATATAACTGAATCCAAGTTCAATATTCAGGTCCTGCCACTGCTTGAGAAGTACCGGGTGAGAATCCCCATACGAGGGCATACAGAAAACTCGCATGCCCCTGGGGATCACCCGGAAATGCAGACAAGCTTTCAAATGCAGTCTTTGCCAAATATAGCACTGTAGCTGATAAACGTCATCCTCAAAAACCTTTAACTGATTAGTAAACTCTGCAATATTCTCACCTGGATCATTAATAGATGATGTACCGCTAGAAGCAGTAAGGTCCAAAGTCAATAAAGGGTTCGAGTCAATTTGTAAAATACCTTTCCATAACTCAGTAGTTCCCCTCGGCTCCGGACAAACATCGTTACTAGTCACAGGTGTATTCACAATAGATTCCATCAGGTGCAGGAAGTTTCCACAAAGCCAAAGAAAGAATAAGAACGTAATGAAGAAACTTCACCGCTGAATAGCACTACTTTCAAAAAATAGAAAGCAAATGTAGAAAAACAAAAGGAGAGCTAACCACTGATGAGAAAGAGGCACTGCAGACAACAGGTTAAGACCAAAATCCAACGATTTATTTCCATCCAACGAGAACACAAAAGCCTCTTAAGCCTCTCCTCTCTTGACCAAAAACAGAGATTTCCCTTCCCTTTCTTTCCCATGTTTTAAATCAGTACTAATAAAAGAAATTCAGCAAACATAGGTAAACAGAAATAACATTCAGTAGTCCGTCTTGTACATGACTCTCAATCCATTAAACAAGTCAATGACTAACATCACTGTAGTAAACATTATAAAGACAAATTAGAAATAATTTCCTAGCTCTTTATGTTTTCTGATAAAGCAAAAGGTTAACAAGCTATTTTAACTAAAAGTGTAAAGGATTTCAAATTTCCCTTGCATGTATACATTTATACTTATATTGTAGTGCCAATATCTGTCTTTGAAATCTGTACAATACTTCACTTCTTCAAATCATTCCTTTTTCAATTCAGGTTTTGTTTTGTCAAAACGGCAACAATTCAAGGGCACAATTAATATTTAGACTGATGTTTCAAATAAATAACTTGTCAGTTACCGATTGAGTTAGTTTAGAATGTATGGATAGTGCAAATATAGCATGTTGCAAAAATAATATGTATTTTTTCGTGTGCTCTAGAGTCTGTCATATGCAAGTGACATATATAATGTAGCATATATAGAGCAGATAGCTTATGGATTCAGGTTGTTAAAGTAAGTTATGCTTATTAATCAGGCAGTTTCATTTAAATTCACAAGTAATTTGGGGACATTTCAATTGAGTTTCCAGGAATGTGTAGTCCAATGTGAGTAAGTGAGTCCACTTTTCCTCATAAACATATGTCACAATTCATTAAACTAAGCAGAGTCTAACATCTGTCTAATAATCATTATAAAGAAAAAGAATAGTAATTTCCTAGCTCTTCAAATTTTCTAGTATCGCAAAATGTTGACAGTAAGCTATTTTAACTGGAAGACTAAAACATTTAAGTACTTCCTTGTGAATATATATTTTTTCTTTTACTGTAGTGTCAAGAACTGTCTTTGAAATCTATGCATTACTTTACTTTTTTCAAGTCATTCATTTTACAATTCAGATTATATTTTGTCAAAATGTCAATAGCATTTCAAAGGTTCATTTATTATTTAAACTGATATTTTAAATGAATAGCTATCCGTTACCAAGCGAGTTTGTACAGAGTGTGAGGTAACTGCAAAGATAACATGTTGCAAAAAGTAATATGTATCTTTTCATATGCTCTAGAGACTGACAATTTCAAGTAACATATAAAATGAAACTTTTACGGTGCAGACAGCTTGTGAAATCAGCATGTTAAACTGAGTCTTGTGTCTTGTGTCTTTTGGCTTTTCCCGGTTAGGGGTTGCCACAGCGGAACTCCGGTCCGCTAATGATTGGCAGTTGATTTTTACATGATGAGTTGCCAGCCCTGACACACAACCTTCAACGAAGGTACGCCCATTCACGCATGTCGCCACACAGAAGACGCTCTAGCTGAGAATCGAACCGGACAGCATCTTACTGTGAGGAGACAACCACCGCGGATTTAGCATGTTAAACTGAGTAATACTTTTTAATCAAGCAGCTATATATAAGTGCACATGTAGTTTGGGAACATTTCAGTTGTGTTTCCAGGAGTATGTAATCCTATGAGGATAACTCATAAAATATTTACAAATAGTCCTATTATTTATTTATTTTACCTTGCTTAGGTTGTTTTTCATTTTAATAACTAAACATTACTTTTTTATTATTTGTTATCTGTGAAGCTAAATGCACTTTGCAGGTTCACAGTGTCCTTAGAAACTGTAGCAGTTGAATGTGAAGAAAGCTTCACTTCTCTTAACCAACAGTACATTTTCCCTCCTTTTTTTTTTTTTTATGTATTTGTTAATACTAAAAGGAAATAATTCAAAGGACATATGTACATGAATGGAACATTTCAGAGTTAATCACGAACATGTCCCTATTCCCAATAAGCAGAACAGTGACTATCATTAATCTAATAAATATTGTAATAATTAATTAAGTTCACTATTCCAATTAGTCTACCTTAAAACTAGATTATTTAGACTATTATTTATCTATGCATAGATACTGAGTTATTAAATATATACAGACTATTAGTATAATAAATAGGAGAGAATTTAGAAAGGGAGACAAGATGCAGTTAAAATAAATAATGAGAAAAGAAAGAAGAGAGAGAAAGAAAAGAGAAAATAAATACACACATACTATGTATGTTGATTTACAGTATAAATATTTTATGTGCTATATAACCCTCCTTCTGTTATAGAAAAGTACCCTGTTTTACATACCTGAGGTAATGTAAAAACTCCCGTGTCATCTATTTTCAAAAAAATATAGATAAAGATTCCAGTAGTTAGTTACCTTTGTTTTAAAATTCCAAGCAGTAAAATTGGTCCTTTAAAGTAATGTTAAAACAGTTCATATCATAGTAGATGCTTTGAGAGATTTGGCTGTAACAGTATCAGTCTTTTGCTTCTTCTTTTTGACATCTGTCCAGACATTTGTTTCTTTTGTTCTCTTGAGAGAAGGTGACATCCAATCCATATTTTCTGGTAAAGTAATCACATTATTAGTTTTAATAAACAAAGAGGCTTTCTCTAAGTCAATAAAAGTCCTCATCTCGTTGGCATACAGTATTCTTATCTTAGCTGGATATGCAAGTTGTACCTTGATGTTATTTTGTTTCAGAAACTTTATCATTGGCCACACTTTTTTCCTTTGTTCCATTATTCTAGATGAATAGTCATTATCAAATCTTATCAGGCTCTGTTTATATTTTAGAGGTGCCTTCTTCCAAGCATATCTTAAAATCAGTTCCTTGTCCAAGTAAGAAAGACATTTGATAATTATTGACCTAGGAAGAGAGTTTGAGTTAGTGGCAGGTTTCCCAAGAGCTCTGTGTGCCCTCTCAATGCCAAAGGAAAGTCCTTCTTTTAAATTCAAAAGTCAGGGATCCAGCTTGATAAAAAGGAAATAATATCCTCACCTTCTGTGTTTTCAGGTAATCCGAAAACCCTGATGTTATTTCCCCTCTCCCTATTTTCCAAGTCATCTACTTTATTAACTAACTGTTTTGTTTAAGAAGCAGTTCTTTCTGTGTTTCCTCTTCCTTAAGTCTGCTTTCTAAGTCATTTAGAGAAACCTATATTCCTGTTATCCTTGTCTGATGTTGTTGTAGCATTTCCTTGAGGGTGTAAACCTGTTTTTGATTGCTTGTTTTAAGATTTTCCAGGTTCTCTTTAAAATCATCCATCTTCAAAGACAACTCCTGCAGGGTAGATGCCATCTGTTGTAGTTCCTTCTTTAAGGCAGCATCCTGATGAAAATTCCTTGAGTTGCTCATTTTAACAAGTGAATATATCTCCAAGCTTTTTGACAGGAAATTATTTGTAAAACTTCACCAAAGTTTCTAATTATGTAAATTAGTCCTTTATCTATAAGATTTTATACTTTGAAGAAAAAAATTATATTTTTCCTGTCTTATTTAACTAGTTATATGGAGCTCTAAAATACTCCTGCTTTCAGTTAGCCATTCAGGCTCCGCCCCCTAAACTGCTTTTTGATATCATATACAAGTGCCTTAGTTCTTTTTTGCTAATGTTTTTAAAGCCAAACTACACTACAATTTCCTACAGTACTTTTCATTCTAGATACTGATCTCTATAACCCGCCCTCTGAAATGATCACTGTGTACCTGCTAATCTTTATTTCACTTTACATTTTCACTGCGCTTTACTCTTAGTATCCCCTTTAGGCTAATACACTGCTTCATTCTCTAGTTAACTGTACTTAAACCTTAGCTTGCTCCACTGGTTTTATATCATCTGAACCCTTCTGTCTCACTGCTGTCTACTTATTCATAGGATCATAGGAGGTTACTAGGCTAATGGCCCTGGGACCTTACAAGCCTATCCAATAGTTTATCCCTAAAAATAAACCTCAGTCAGCACCTGTCACCCCTGTCAATGAGGGACACAGGTGGAACCCCTGGTACAAATTTATGGTTTCCCATCCACTCAAAAATAAATAAATAAATTATATATATATATATATATATATATATATATATATATATATATATGACTGTTGGCAACCAAACCACACAGTAATTTGTCTTTTAAAGTGCTTTTTTGCTTCTTTTTTAAACTTCATCAGATTAAAGTTAAAACTTCAATCAGCTTTTGACTATGGCGGTGTAATGAACCATGTGCCTTGCAACAATTAGTCAGAACCATTATGAAAGTTTTGTATTTGATAAATATTAAAATAAAGAAACAAAATTAAGTCTGCAGGATTCAGACTTAGCCCTTTAGGATTATAATTGCACAACTTGTACACTAAGCAGTGTAACTTAATAATAATCTGGCTCTGACTATTGAAATTCTGTGATAGAATGGTCATTTAAACCTGATGTTTTAAGAATAATTCATCTGATTCAGCCTTTGCATGCTCTTTTGTAGATTAGACATTGAAGGAAAGGGAAAAAAATTCAAGTTGGTTTGCCATATTAATTTTAAAGACATCCTAACGTAAGTTTGCATCTTACTTCCATAGTGGAGTTGCAGTTTGTGTGTTTAACAGTTTGATGTAATCCACTTTTTCAAACAATTCTGTTCCTCTGGTTTACATTTCACCACATGATCAGAACAAGGGCCTCAGTAAGCTCTCTATTCCTTTATCTAGTCTCCAGTGTAGTTGAGATTTTATTTTTTAGGGAGACTGGGACACAAGTTAGTTTCTGAATCTAGCTGCTCTGAGAATTTCAAAATGCCATACTACATACATCAGTCAGAAAAGAAATATGTGTACCTGATTAAAAAACAGAACTGTTGAAGTGCTCACTACTGTTTTATGATTTTAGTTTATACTAATTCTCTAACATTTCTATATGTTGCATTTCAGACTTGATGGCCAAACACAGACTGAGAAAAGCTGGACATCCACCCATTTATAGGTGCTCTTAAAGTTGTGTTGTATACCACATCCTTCCCTTTAAGCTAAACACTCATTAGTTGTCAACAAATTAATACATATGGGGCTCTATTAACATCTCATGAAATATGCATATATAAAAATGAAACATGCGCATGAATTAGTTTTTCAAATTCAACAAAAGCATGCATTTACTATACTAGTCCAGTATAGAGTCATTATCGAGTAATATAGTAGTTTCCTTGTAATAGGATACTCCTGTAATTGAGAGAACCTTCTTGAGACTGGGGCCTGATAGCTAGAACCACGTGTCTATAGACATCAAAAATCAAGAAATCATTAAATGCTGCAAAGATGCACTTAAAGAGCATCACTTCACTGAATATAATTGCAAACACTGCCATGACAATGGTTAGGTATCATACCATTCCATAGCTTGAACTCCAAAATATATTTAATAAGCTTTTTACAAACTCTTAATGTGGTGTCTTATTTGCAAATATTTCACATGCCTATACATGTTTATGTATTATATGTTTGCATTGTATTTTATGCATATATGTTTCCCTATTTTGTGTATGTATGTATATATGCATGTGTGTGTGTGTGTGTGTGTATCTTCTTCTTCTTCTTCTTTCGGCTTTTTCCCAGTTAGGGGTCACCACAGCGGATCACCTTGTCCGCACATTGAATGGCAGTGGAGTTTTACAGTGTCGAGTTGCCAGCCCGGCGCTCAACCTTCCACAGAAGGCACACTCACACGCACACCTAAGGCCAATTTAGAGTGTCCAATCCACCTGCAGCATGTCTTTGGGATGTGGGAGGAAACCGGAACACCCGGAGGAAACCCACGCGACCACAGGGAGGACATGCAGACTCTGCACAGAAGGCACCCCAGCCGAGGATCGAACCGGAGAACCTCTTGCTGTGAGGTGGCAATGCTAACCACTGCACCACCGTGGCCGCCCTGTGTGTGTGTATATGTGTGTGTGTGTGTGTATATATATATATATATATATATATATATATATATACACACACACACACACACACACACACACACACATATATATATATATATATATATATATATATATAAAACCGATTATAAAGACCTGACTCTTGACTGATGACTTCAAAACACTTTTGGTAGTGACCAACACACACGAAGTACTGGCTGTCCTTGAACTGAAGCAAATCAGCTGCTGCTTTGCCTCATGGTTTTCATGGTATTTTATGAGATATCATGATGTATTAAGTGCTGCTTTTGTGAAACATGTTGAAGATTAATCAGTATAGCCCATTAACTGTATATGAAAAGCATAACAAACCAGAACATTATGTCATGCATCCTTTGTTTACACCTAATAATGCTAAGCATGCTTCTGTCCAGTATTTTATTATGTAGTCTGCTGGATGAGAAAGTCACTGTGATGCAGGAGTTTTACTTTAGAAAGCATGGTACATATGGATTGGCAAAGGAACATGTTTCTTTGCACCTGACCATCCTCTTGGTACCTTTTTTTTCATCATTTTCAGTGCCATGTCGTACTCAGTATGGTAGCTAAAGACCTGTTGGAACTTCACAAGCCCAGGAATCAAGTTAGTATATTATCCAAAAATATCAATTGAAACAATACAGTTAGAATGTTTGTCTGTGTTTTTCTGTCTTGTTTCACCCACACTACCCTTTGCTTATTAGGTATAAGAGAATCTACCACATAAATCTGCAAAACTTCTGTCTCAGGAATCTGCAAAGGAATGCTTTGCTATTTTCCCATGGCCAGCTCTAACCCTTGGAGTGGATTAAATTGTGGATCTGTATTTCTAAAAAATCTTTATTTGGGAGGTGAAATATCCACTTAAACGTTTTAAATGATTTTAATTTCAATGGTCCAAATATTTAGAATAATCTTTTTAGCTCCAAAGCCAACCCACCCACACCATACCCTTTAGGAAGTCAGACATTAGCATCTAAGAATTCATGGGAAGGCAGACAAATGAAGTAAACATTATCCATTTTATGATGAGAATTCATTTTTCCACTGATTCTTAGTTGGTTAGTGTAGTAGTTGCAGTACTGCATGTCCTCCTTAAACTTGTCTTTAATGAAAGCCATATAATATGCTGATAAATACATGAAAAACTAGGCATATGAGATTTTGGAGACATAAATTGAAAGGAGAATATCTAATACAGCACAAAGTGAATGAAACTGTAGATTAATTTAAGGACCTGGGTATATGAGTAGATCCAGCTTTGAGTTTCTCTAATCATATCAATCGATTGGTTAATGATAGTTATAAAAAGATTTATAAACACTAGGAAATCAGAAATGATGAAGTCTTTGTCTCTTAGGTACATTCGACCCAAACATGAGTGTGGGATAACAACATGGAAACCTTATAAGAAAACAAGTATGAGTAAACTGGAAAGAGTACAGCAAAATATACCAAGTGCATCCATGGATGTGAAAAGTTGGTTTATTATGAAAGACTAAAATAGCTGAACTTGTACAGTGTCTCATTCATACGTTTAAGAGGAAACTGTATTCAGGTATATAGGGCATTTAGAGACAACTACCTCTGGGAATGTTTGGGGTTATCAAAAAGTAGTAGAGAATCATCAGACAACCTATGTAGAAGATTCTATAGGAATGAGAAGTATACAGACTGGTTCACTGAGAGAACAGCTGACGCATGGAACAGACTACCAAATTACATTAAAGCAAGTACTTTTGGAGCATTTCTTCCCGGGCCTCCGCTGAAAACAGGATCTGTGGAACCTAGTCGGACTTTCCCGGTCAACAAATGTTAAATAAATAAACTAGTTTAGATATCTTTAAGAACAGCCTAGACACTTATTATGGGAACAACTGTTTTGCTAAGTTGGCAGGCTAGAAATATTTGTATATATGTAACCATATCAATTTACTAGTGGGTAGCAAGATCAAGTGTACTAAATTACTTAATAATAGCGTGTCCAGCCAGGAGCGGGAAAGTTGTCACTTCTGCATCTTAGGTTTTCTTTCTTTTTTTTTTTTTGGTATTTTATTTATTTATGTATTTTATTTGACATTTGTCTACAGGAAAGTCCGACTTGAAGCAAGACAATTTTCAGCAGAGCTCCAGGGACAAACGGTTCAGGCACATGTCTTTATAATGTAGAAGGAAATTGTAGCACTGGGAAGGACATGCAGACTCCACACAGAAGGCACCCCAGCCGAGAATCGAACCAGAGGACCTCTTGCTGTGTAACGACAACACAAACTCTCACCACTGCACCATCCATATATCATTAGTAATACTATAAAGACTGAATTTCTGAAACCATTAATTCTAGTTTCTGCCAAGTAGCCTAGAGTACCAATGATGCTGTCAGAATAAGTGTAAGATAGACAAAATGATAAATTATTCAACATTCATAAAAAAAAAAAAAAAAAAAAAAAAAAAACTTGACGGTATGCTAGAAAGTGCCTAGAATTCAGTTGTATGGAAAGACAGATGGCTTGCGACACATAGTGCATATTACCCACAGCATTGTACATTACAGATTCTTTCAGGAAATGTTTTTTACTGGCTGAGATTACACACATCAAAGAGCCATCAACCATCACAGTTAAATTCTAGTAATACCTTTTCTGGCCTTCGATAATCTGTGTCCAAATGTGCTGTCATTATTTTGTTCAGTCAACATATCACTTTTCCTGACAGCCACCTCCATGATCTTAAAGAGTACTTTATCTTCAGTAGGTTACTTTAAAAAAATCCTAAGAAAACATTAATCTCAGGGTATGCGTGGCACAATGGTACAGTGGATAATGGGTGGCATGATAGTACAGTAGGTAGCATTCCTCCCTTAGAGCAAGAATATCTCTGGTTCAGTCACTGGCTGGAGTACAGTCTGTTTGGAGTCTGTATGCCCTTTTTGTGACCATTTTGATTTTCTCCAGGTAGTCTGGCTTCATTTCACATCCCACATACATGCAGTAGGTGCACTGTTGACTCTGCCCTATCCATAGTTGTGAATTCAGTGTGAATTAATGATAAGAAATGCTTGGGAATCTACATCCATCCCATATTTACCTAAGAAACTCTTTGTAGGATTCTGTCTGTTCATGAGGCTGATACAGGACTTGGCATCAACTCTGTAGCATTGGATGGATAGTGCCATTGAGAATGAGCCTTACCATTAATAAATCTATCAGTTTCTTGGGATTCATGGGAGTTTCAAGGCAGTTTAATCTTGTGACCATTAATGCTGTACCAACACAGCCCTCAGGCTGTACCCCTTTTCAAGAAGAGATATTCATTTCTTGAAATCCTGCCTTGCAAATGTTGACGACTGCAACAGTACTTCCCATGCAGAAAGACTGTGAAAACCTCTCTCTTACCTCCATCATCCTTTGTCCGTGTTATATTCACTCTTCCGTAGGCCACTCCAATCTGTGTTTATTGCCAGTCAGGAGACCTAGAGCTGGCTAGTCACAAGGTAACCCCCAGATCACTGAAACAGATAATCTTCAGAGGTTCCATAGCAGTTCTATATGTGGAATTGCAGTGAAATGCAAAATAGTACTGACCAGTCACAAGACTGACTATATGGGGAGGGACAAACATTTTTTTTTCATTTTTGCAGTTTGGGATCTTCCCATGTTCTTCTCTCTATGTTCGGCACCCTTTACATCTCTGTATATCCTATTCTCAAAATCTCAAAGCCTTATTGGAGGGGGAAAGCATTCTTAACCCCACAGTTCTGTGATCCAACTATGAACATCGGCTATACTCTGATTTAAATGAGAGCCAATTACACCTGACCAGCATTATGTTGATGAGCTCAAGTGCAATGAAACCCATGGATCCTAAGCTTCAGTCCCAGATAAACTCTATCATAACATGTGCTACTGAAGTCTTCTGTCCTAGACAACCATCTGATTACACATGCAATGCAATTATTTTCTTCAGTTACTGCGGCAGCATTCAAATGGGAAAAGTAAAGCAGACTGCAAGTTTGTGAAGTCATAATGTAAGAGCTCAGACCTTTGTGAAACAAAATAATCAAAGTATTAATATTAAATTAGTTTCTGAAATGTGAACTAGACTTGTAAAGAGAACATGTAAGACAGGGTAAATCTTGTAAGGCAGAGGAAATGCAATTGAAAATACTATATCGGGCATATTTTAAACCAATGAATACAGAGAGATAAATGTCGCCTTCTAAATGCATGATTCTAGAACATTCTTAACTTATATCCATAGGCAAGAGAGTATTAAAAAATATGTATTATTGCTCTTTGGCAGTTGCAGACAACATTCAGCAAATGCATACATATGTATATAATCTGATTATGCCATTGTCCAAGTTATAACTTTATACAGGACTAAATTAAAGCTGAATGAATAAATGAATAAAAAATAAATAAAATGCTCCTGCTATAGTCAGAAAGCAGTTGTCTTCGTGTCTTCAAATATAGCACATTTCCTGCAAAAATTAGAATACGAGACATTTATTATGTACTTTTACAATAAAGTATTCCTGAGATGCATTTAAACAGCAAACAACACATTGACTTAAAGATAAGGTATCTCTTTCATGGCTAAAGCATCTGGAGTTCAGTCCTGACCTCTGGTCATTGTATTTAAAGAATTTTTATGTTCTTCCTATGTTCTGTGAGTGCTCTGTCTTCTTTTTCCTCCCAAAAACACTATATTCCCTCTCTCTCTCTGTTTGTAGATATATATATATATATATATATATATATATATATATATATCTACACACACACACACACACATATATATATATATATATATATATATATATATATATATATACATATATCTATATATATATATATATATATATATATATATATATATATATATATATATATATATATATATATACACACATACACACACACACACACACACACACACACACACACACACACACATATATATATATATATGTGTGTGTGTGTGTGTGTGTGTGTGTGTGTGTGGTTATACTTTAAAATGTTGAAATCCCAACTGCTTAATGAAATCCCAGTTTCTCAAATATTACAAGATAGAGCCTGAATGGCCAAACACACTCAACGCCTTTTTTTATTCACCCTTGCTTTCTGGCCTGGGTCATGGCTGGAATGAGTTGAAGATGTACTACTGCTTTTGTCTGATTAACAATAAATAGACAAATAAATAGATAAGTAAATAAAATAAACTGGTTCTGGAACTGGGACATGGGCCCATTTATGTACATCTGACAGTTATTTGCTCTGTTTCTAAGGGCAGAAGCAGAATTTTTTTTTAATATTCTGATACTATTATTCAATTAAATTAAACTGAAGTAGTGAAAAACTACATGACATTACCAAAAGTGGGGCAGAGAATAGGTTCATGTCCTCATGTTGACAGTCCTTGTCAATAACATATTACTGCAATAGAACTTTCAGAACATGTACATAGTGAGGTACTGACCCGTGAAAAAAAGATTAAAAAGTGAAATAGTGTTCATTTATGTGGATTTTGTCAGTTGCTGCTATTTCCCAAGATAGGATGGTAGTACCAGTTGCAAGCATTCTGTAAGAATATGCAACCCTTTAAATAACTGACACCTCTTTTCACTAACAGGTACAAATCGACTGTTTGAGTAGTTGTACAGAGTACATGGCAGGTGTAAGGATTACTAGTGAGACTGAGACAACTGTGAGTTTTCAAACACTGAGACAAGTGTGAGTTTTCAAACAGACTATCATTTTATTTGTTTAGAAATGCTAATTAGATTTCCAGTTTAGAAACTGGATGAAGGATAAATGGAAAATCCATTTTTATAGATATCATCTTACAAAAAAAAACAAGTTTATTCATTCAGCAGATTTACCATATGCTTATCAAACAACCATTTGAAATGCTGGGACCCACTAGAGAGAGTCCAGAAACACTGAGACCTAGTGGCCAAAAAAGTGTACTTATATATAATAACTCCCCACATTTCTCATAATATTTTATATATATATATATATATATATATATACACACACACACACACACACACACACACACACACACACACACACACACATATATATATCATAGACCACCATAGACTTTTGGTTAAAACAAGTTGTGAATAAAGTGGCGCACTAAGTAAAAGATTCATGGGATTTTTTGGGTATTATTAAGGAAGAGCTTTGGGAGAATAATTAGATTTTTTTTTACCATTGATGCAGTGGACTTATTCACTTGTATCCCTAGAGTTGAAGGGTTAGACATGTTTGCCAACTGTTTGAATAAAATGTCAGGTTTCTCCAATGAGAAAGTAAATTTAATAGTTGACTTCATGGGGGGTAGTTTTAGACTACAATTATATATATTTTGAAGGAGAATACTTAAAACAAAGGTGTTGCTATGGGAGCCTCATGTGCTCCCATATTTGCAAACCTGATTCTCCTTGACTGAGAGTTAAATAAAGTCTTTAGAAGTGAGTATTTTCAAAATGGCAAATTATACATACGATTTTTGGATGACATATTTATTCTGTGGAATAGTACCATAGATAGAATGGAGGAATTTGTTAAGTACCTGAATTCCACTACTAGTTTTTTAAAATTAACTCAGACAAGTAACCTTTTGTCAATTACTTACCTTAACACTCAGATTTTTAAAACTCCAAGTGGTTTTGCATCTAAAATATATAGAAAACCCACATTCAGCAACTCTTACCTTAAATACACAAGTAGTCACCCTCCACATCAAAAGGCCAGTGTTGTGAAAGGCCAGATGGTAAGGGTTGCTGGAATGATATCTTCGGCTGGTGACTTGAGAATGAATTACAGAAACTTGCAAAAATATTCTATAAAAAAGGATATCCACAGGGCATGATTCAGGAAAATGTGAATTATGTTAGAAGGGA